>NC_048893.1:33896628-33993106 GCF_011077185.1 Oxyura jamaicensis
GAAAAGAAAAGAAAAGAAAAGAAAAGAAAAGAAAAGAAAAGAAAGAAGGTTGTTGTTGTTGTTTGTTTGTTTGTTTTTTAGAGTAGGAGAACACACTGAATCATGAAATTCGCCTTGCATGAACGTAGTTTAAATCCAGTATGGATAAATAAAAACCTCTGCCAAATATGATTTTAAACAGAAAATAAAATTCCCAAACTGGAGTTGTAGCTTATCTAAACATATCTGCAATTTATGTTTCAACAGAAAAATAGCAACAGTAGAAAAACTGAGTGAATTTTGAAGACTGTTACTGAAGTGTTTTGACACCTTCTGAAGAGAAAACATTTTGTTTTGAAATTATATTTTTGTTACTTTATCTTGACTGAAACACTTCATGTTGATATACAAATTTGTCTCCTTCTTTCAAGAAGAAAATGACAAAAGCTTTCCAATAGCTTATTTTTCAGGACAAGGGGAAACCTAAGGAAAAAAAAAAAAAAAAAAAAAAAAAAAAAACAAACCTTTATCAACCAACTCTAAAGAAAGAAAATCTTCCTGACATGCTGAATAACGTAAAGTTATAATTTGAAATAAAAAGAGAGGGGGATATCCTGTCATTATGCCCTCTGCTTATGGTTGTATGCATATTAAGTATGACAGCACCAAGCCTGCTGGAGTACAAGAAGCATTTGGACAATGCAGTCAAGAAACATGGTCTGATTTTTTAGGTGAACCTTTGGGGACCAAGACATTGTACTCCAAGACATTGATGATCCTTATGGATCTCTTCCAACTCGGGATATTCTATGATTCTATGAAATAAGTTGAATAAAGAAGAAAAGTCAGAACTCTTGTAATAAGTCAGAAGTGTCTGTGATACTCTAAATAACTTCTCAGTCGAAGACACTGATAATAAATACCCTCATATCTTGTGCAGAAATAAGAAGGCTCCCCAAAAACTGCAGTTAGGAAATACAGCAATATTGAAAATCATTGAATCATAGAATCATTAGGGTTGGAAAAGACTTCCAAGATCATCTGGTCCAACCATCACTCGACTACCAGTGTCACCTACTGAACCATGTCCCTAAGCACCAGATCCAACCTTTCCTTAAACACCCCCAGAGACAGTGACACCACGCTTCCCTGGGCAACCTGTTCCAATGCCTGACTGCTCTTTCTGAGAAGAAATGTCTCCTTATTTCCAACCTAAACCTCCCCTGGCACAGTTTGAGGCCATTCCCTCTAGTCCTACTTCATAAGTAGCTCTGTAGGACACACAGATTTCACAAAATCCTTAAATTGCCTGGATGTTGCAGAGAAACACACATCTTTCTGATTATATCTTTAATTTTGGTCAAACACAGTTTTTACGGTTGTTTGTGTAACATACTAGGTCTGATAATATGTCCCAGATGCCAGTCATAAAAAATGAGGAAATCCAGGTCTTGAACAGCTAGCAATTCACCAGCAAGATAACGAACAGGTATCTGAATTTTATCTCCAGAATATACCTAAGTTCTAATTCGTATCAATTTAATAAAACTTGGAAGTAACTGAATAGTAAGAAAAACAAACAAACCATAAACAAACCACAAAATTAGACAGGCAAAGGCTAGAGTGGAATGCACAACAAGCTGCTGGATTTTTCAAGAGTTAAGTATCAATTTCTTCAGTAAATGATACAAAACTTTCATTTTCTTGTACTTCCATATTATTCCATCTGATATATATTGAAGAAAACAGTGTCAGTTATATAGACCTATCAAATCTTCATTTGCTTTCAGATACAGGCTTTAAGCATGCCTATAAAATGTTATATGAAAGTTCTGAATATTCCCTTACCTTCACTTGTTTCCCTTTTATAATCCACAGTACTCTGCTTTCTAACTTAAACTCATTTTTACATTTTAATGCAGATCTGTACTTAATGTGACTTTACAAAAGAATCGCCAAGAGACTGCTTTGCTTGTTTTCTTCAGACAGAGAATTTTATCCCTATTTTCTCTCACAGTGATTGTATCCTTAAAATTTGTCTGAAACTTTTCATATTTGATAATAACAAGGAACAGCTGGTGTAGCCTGTCCATTTTCATCTTAGTCCTGGCTTTTCTCCCAATCCTCCAATCATCTATTCTAAGTAACTTCTAAGAAAATAAAATTCAGGGTCTCTTAATGATGAAAAGTTTACAAAGAAATCAACACATAGATTGGTGGGTTTTCAAAATCTCATTCTAACATTGGGTACCTTCAGATTAGAAAAAGGAAAAGGAGATGGATAAGGAAAAGAGAAAACAATTATGAAACTGTAAAGAGCCATCTAGTTCAACAGCCCCAGTAAAGCACATATTTTTGCTGCGAAAAAAAAATATTGGGATTCACGATATCCCTGTTTTGGAACCAGGAACTTATCTGGAGTTTTCCAGCATTGAACTAAGGCAAAACTCCATGCCAGCTTTCTCTCTTTCTTATGGCCTTTATGAAAACTTCTGCAGCCCACAAACCCTTTCCCCCAGCACCTGCACAGTGTGACCTAGTGAGCACTAAGAAATATGAAAAGTTGTGATGGAGTGGGAAGATTCCTGAGAATAAATTCATTGCCAAATATTGCTGTTTCTCTTTCTCCCTATTTCTGTCTCTGTGTATATGGGGGTGGAGTGCAGGGAACAATTTTAACCTTCTGTTTAACATAATAATGTGTTTTCATAGTTTTGATAATAGTTTAATTGGAAGGAAATGTTCCTAAGGCAATGTTGTAAGTGCTTTCTTTACCTCATAAAAGATATTGTGTTTTTCCATGAAAAACATCTTTCATACAAACAACAACTGAAACCACTAATTAGTCTCAATTTTAATTAAATGATGATACCCATTTAATGGTGATTAAATTGCAATAGCTAGATAAATTAAGACAACAACATTTAGTTTAATTAAATTAGGTATGGTATTACTTCTTATCAGCACTGTGAATGACTAATACAATGGAAGCTACAAATATCTTTGTTTATAATTTATTAATATATTTGAACATGTAAATGTACTTATCATTAAGAGAAAATTAATGATGTTACCATCACTTTTTTTTTTAAAAAAAAAAAAACAACAACTACTATTCAACTGAATTTCAAAAGACTTTCATACCTAAAAAAGATTTAGTACAAGAAAGCTACTTTCCATCTTAAATCCCTGAGTCTTACATTCCTTCAAGGTACTCTTAAATAAAAAGCTCTTATATACATTAAAAACAAACAAACAAACAAACAAATAAACAAACAAACAAACAAAACTATTTATTTCAGTCCAAAATTCTATTTCTTTGTATTAATTTAAAGAATGAAGTCAAAATTTCTTTTTAGTGATGAAGTATTCTTTATTGATAGTGCTGGATGCACGGGGGATCCTTCCACCTAACGTGCATACCTGAAGTGACAAACTATCTCATATTTATACAGCAGAACTACGAATATTCAATTAACGCCTATACATATTCCTAAACCTGCCTACTCACGTTTCTTATGCTAATTAGCTTATCAGTCCTTTGCGCTTGTGCAGATTCTTCCAAGAATTGTGGGCAGTGGTCTTAAGGACGTGGGCAGTGGTCTTTGGGAGGAAGGCCGTATGTCTTCCTCATAGTATACTTCTCACCCTTTATCTAGAATGTAGTGATTTTGCAAGTTTGCAATGTCCTTATCAGTCTGAGCTAATTTGTGTCCTTGTTGTCCATCTGTTTCCTGCCCGAGAAGGGATGTCTGGCAAGTTTTAGTTACTTAGTTTTCACATATTCTTCACCTCTTGGCTCCTGATAGTATATCTTACAGACTCAGACTACTTCTTCCTTGACTAACAGATAATATTGAGTAACTAATCAATTCTATTCTTAATACCTAGATAATGATTCATCCTACTGCCTAGCTAGCTAATCATCCTTTTATATTTACTAATTGCTTGCTTGTTTCAGTATCTGAGTACTCTGGTTCTATAAAAGACTTATTTAGGATAAAATAATTTTCCTGGTTTAAAGTTCCACTTTGGAATATTTACCTGTGCCTTAGAATTTCTGATGGCAGGGACACAACACTCTTATTAAAAACAAACAACAATAAAAAAAGAAATAATAAAATAAAATAATGAAATGAAATAAAATAAAATAAAATCACATTTCATTGAGATGCTTGTTGTCCAAGACTACAGCTGAACAAATAACATGTAAGCTTGTTTTCATATATTCAAGAAATCTAAATTTTGATTGTGAAAGAGACAAACAAGGAAATAGTTCAGTTATAAAAGAAAAATGAAAGCATAAGAAAGAACAATTATATTCCTATTCTTTTATACAAGGATACGACATTAGAAAAAAAAATTAAAAACAAATGTACTTAAATTATTATTATTTTTAAAACTGCAAAATAATGCTTTTAAGAAAAGCATATAAGCTTTTTACTGATGGTTAATATAAGGCATATAAGGTTGTGTTTCCAGGTTAACATGGAAAGTAAGGTATCTTATAACAAAATGAAAATCCTTTTTGCATAAATATTTGAAAAAAAAGCAGGCATACAGGTAAACAAGAGAGACGCTTATCCTCACATAGAAGATTAGTAGACTGCTTGGCCTGCACATTGCTTATTGTATTGGGTTTACATGGCAAGGTTTTGGTAGTAGGGGGCTGCAGTGGTGGCCTCTGTGAGAAGAATCCAGAAACTGTCCCACATTAGATAGGGGCCAGTTTCTGCTGGCTCCAAAGGGACCTGCTGCTGGCAGAGCTGAGCTAATAAATGATGTTGTTTGCACCTCTGAGAGCTTATTCAAGACAGGAAAACAAAACAAAACAAAACAAACAAACAAACAAACAACAACAACAACAAAAAAAACATGCTGCACAACAGCAGCTGGGAGAGAGGAGTGAGAAAATGGAGAAAACGTGAGAGAACCAGCCCTGCAAACCTTAAGATCAGTGCATCAGCAGGGCAGGAGGTGCTCCAGGCATGCAGCAGAAGTTCCTCTGTGGGGGGATGTGGCAGGGGCAGAGAGTGACCATGAAGGAGCAGCAGAAACGAAGCATTAGGGACTGAGCACAGCCCCCGTTCCCCTGTGCTGCTCCTCTGTGGGGGCACAAAGGAGGTATGTGTGTGCGGGGGGTGGGGATTGGGATATAGAAGAGGGTGGATGGAGGGAAGGTGATTTTAGTTTTTTTGTTTGTTTCTCAATGCTCCACCTTTTTAATAGTAGGTAATATATTAATCTACATATGTTGAGTCTGTTTTGCCTGTGATGATACTTGCTGAGTGACCTCCTTGCCCTTATCTCAACCCTTGAACCCTTTCCATTGTATTTTCTCCCCATTTCCCATTGAGGAGGAATGAGAGAGAATTTTTGGTAGAGTTGTGCTACCCGTCCACATAAAACCACCACAATTAAATACACTTCTGAATTGAAATGAACACGCTATATGAGCATTTTCATATATATATATAGAAATAATCTATATCTATCTATCTACCTATAGAATATATATATATATGTATTTCTTTAAAAGATTCTCCTAAAGATCCTTTCTGTTGTGCAGGTATATTTAAATCCCTTTTTGAAAAGCAATTTAATTGGGCAGCATCCTAGGCAGGAAGCAGAGTAGCAATACATGTTGAATGAAAAGTTTTCCCAGAGGGCACATCTAAGCTTGTAGTAAGATTTAAGATTTAAGATCAGTAATTGCACTTTTGAAGTTGATCTTTCAACTTTCCCCACTTACTGTTCACACCACAGAGCATGTGAATAGTATATCGTTGTATGAAACTAAACTGAGGGTTGAGCTCAAAGAGTTCATCATTAATAGCCATTTTTTCTAGAGGATCAGGTTAAGCCTAGTCTAAGCTAGAGTCATACAAAAACATGTAGATTGTGGGTCTCCAACAATAACTATTTTGTTTTGCAAATTAGCTTTTATGGTACCATAAATTCTGTTAATATAGACAAAGTCATAAAAATGTCTCATTTTATACAAAGTTAAATGAGTGAATATAAAAATAACACAGGGACTATATGAATATTGAAAGATTTCTAATATGGGCAATTTTGAAGATTTTTTGAAGATTTTACCTAAAGCCCATATGTAGTAAAGTTTTAAGGGATTATTCCAAAATAACACTACAGTGGACTGGGTTGATGGATATAAGCTTTTCTAAAGGCAAGATTGTGCAGAGTATCAATGCCACTTACTGTCTGTTTTTTTTTTTTTTTTTTTTTTTTTTTTTATGTAAGTAAAAATTGCTACTACCCTTGCAAAAGCACAAATGATATGAACCAGCACAACTTCCATAATAGGTCATTGGATTGTGTTAAATAGCTGGAACTATTTGTTTCAGTCAGAAAACAAAAACAAAAACCACATGAATTATATTCTCACTTCAAAGATGATAGTGAGTACATCATCTTGGAAGAATATATGGTAGTAAAGCAAACTTGTAAAGCAATAATAAAATTAAAGAAAAAAAAAAAAGAATGTATATATAGGCTGAAAAAAAAAAAAAACAACACAACAACCAAACAAAAAACAAAACCCCAAACCAACCAGCCAACCAAAATAACAATTACTTCATTATAACATTTATCTACTGGATAGTACAGGTTTCCTAAAATAATCACTTTTCACAGAAACTTTATCTAGTGACTTGTATGTCTAGTAAGGACCAGAATGTCTGGGCATCTTGCTAAATGTATAGTAATAAAACTCAAGAGCTCTGAGTGTCCCTCTGAAGTATTTAAAAACAAACAACCACCACTAACAACAACAACAACAACAAAGAAGTAAATATTTAACTGAAAAAAAAATAACTTAAGAACTAATTTGTTAAATTGGTTAATATTATCATTACAAAAATACATTGTTGATAGTGGAAATTAAAAACAAACAAACAAACAAACAAAAAACAATCTTGAGAACAGTTTCAGAGTAATAGATCTAGTCAGTCAAGCCTGATTATATCAGTAACAACAGAAATAAATACTTCTACTGTGTGGATACTACCACTGGGATCAAAACAAAAGCCCTGGAGTGTTGTATGCAGGTTTATATTTGGGTTTGTATTCCTTTTATTAGAGAAAATTTAAGTAAGAGCTCAGAAATGTGTGACTCTATATTGTGTCAAGTAGCTCAAGTGAATAATAGCAAAAATCTGAAACAGCTGTATTTGAATGATCAATGACTTTCTCAGAAGATTACACTCATTGTCAGTTTACATTCATATCTGTGTTTACCAAGTCCATACTAGATGCAGGTTCCCAGGAGGAAACAAACTAACATACAAAAAAGGGAATTCTTCCTCATTTACCTTTTGTAATAATTTTGAATTCTCTGCAAGATATTATTACAGGTCACCCCCAACTCTGATGATAAATCTTCTGATATTTGTGTAAAAATAATTGATGTTTGATTGCACACAACATTTAGCACTACTATGAAGGCATAAAGAAGACAAAAATCTAAAGGATAAAAAATATAGAGCATACTAATAATTTTTTGTCCTTCCATAAGTTACATGAACAGAGTTTCTTTAAAGAGAAAGATTCAAGAGGTGTGAAGTTATAAAAAATCTAGAATTAAAAAGTTGGCAAAAAGTTATAATTTTATCAACAGATAAACGGAGGGCCTGTCAGCTTTCTGAAAATAAACTTCTTCCTTAATATAGTACCCAGCAGGAGGCAAGTTCAGCAAGAGATCAGTAAAAAAGATATAGAAATGTAACACTGCAAATATAGATTACACAGCTGCTGACTGAGGACATAACACTTTGTGCTATCATCCTCTTAGATCAATAGAAAATTAGAATAGAATAGAATTAGAAAAATAAATAAAGCTATATGAGGATGCCCCATGTTACAAAAGACTCCTTCTGGAAGTACTTCTTTTGAGTGAGAAGGAAGTGTCCTTTTCTAAGCCAGAATTAAATTATTATCTCCACCTTTATACACTTCACATTTGTACATTGTATTTGTAGGATGTGTCATCTATCATATAGAATTTAATTTTTGTGGAGTTGGATTATTGGAACTGATTGTTGGAATTGATTGTTGGAAGAGGGTTTATTTAGGAGAAAAAAGAGGGTTTATTTAGGAAAAAAAAGAGGGTTTATAATCTTTGGAAAAGAGGGTGGGCCACTCCGGGGGACTACAAGGATGCTGCGAGGCTGTGCAGGGACAAAATCAGAAAAGCCAAAGCTCATCTGGAGCTCAATCTGGCCACTGCTGTTAAAGACAACAAAAATGTTTTTATAAATATATCAGTACAAAAAGGAGGACTAAGGAGAATCTCCACCCTTTACTGGATGTGGGGGGAAACTTAGTAATCAGAGATGAGGAAAAAGCTGAGGTGCTTAACGCCTTCTTTGCCTCAGTCTTTAACAGCAAAACCAGTTGTTCTCTGGATGCCCAGTACCCTGAGCTGGTGGAAGGGGATGGGGAGCAGAATGTGGCTCCCACAATTCACGAGGAAATGGTTGGTGACCTGCTACAGCACTTGGATGTGCACAAGTCAATGGGGCCAGATGGGATCCACCCGAGGGTACTGAGAGAACTGGCGGAGGAGCTGGCCAAGCCACTTTCCATCATTTATCAGCAATCCTGGCTATTGGGGGAGGTCCCACTTGACTGGCAGCTAGCAAACGTGACGCCCATCTGTAAGAAGGGCCGGAGGGCAGACCCGGGGAACTATAAGCCTATTAGTTTAACATCAGTGCCAGGGAAGCTCATGGAGCAGATTATCTTGAGAGTCATCATGTGGCAGTTGCAGGGCAAGCAGGCGATCAGGCCTAGTCAGCGTGGGTTTATGAAGGGCAGGTCCTGCTTGACGAACCTGATCTCCTTCTATGACAAGGTGACACGCTTAGTGGATGAGGGAAAGGCTGTGGATGTGGTCTACCTTGACTTCAGTAAGGCTTTTGACACCGTCCCCCACAGCATTCTCCTCAGGAAACTGGCTGCTCATGGCTTGGACTGGCGTACACTTTGTTGGGTTAAGAGCTGGCTGGATGGCCGGGCCCAGAGAGTTGTGGGGAATGGAGTCAAATCCAGTTGGAGGCCGGTCACTAGTGGAGTCCCCCAGGGCTCGGTACTGGGGCCAGTCCTCTTTAACATCTTCATCGATGATCTGGACGAGGGCATTGAGTGCACCCTCAGCAAGTTTGCAGACAACACCAAGTTAGGTGCGTGTGTTGATCTGCTTGAGGGTAGGAAGGCTCTGCAGGAGGATCTGGATAGGCTGGACCAATGGGCCGAGGCCAATGGTATGACGTTCAACAAGGTCAAGTGCCGGGTCCTGCACCTGGGGCACAACAACCCCAAACAGCGCTACAGGCTGGGAGATGTGTGGTTAGAAAGCTGCCAGGCAGAGAAGGACCTGGGAGTAGTGGTTAACAGTCGGCTGAATATGAGCCAGCAAGGTGCTCATGCGGCCAAGAAGGCCAGCAGCATCCTGGCTTGCATAAGAAACAGCGTGGCCAGCAGGGCCAGGGAAGTGATTGTCCCCCTGTACTCGGCTCTGGTGAGGCCGCACCTCGAGTACTGTGTTCAGTTTTGGGCCCCTCGCTACAAGAAGAACATGGAGGTGCTTGAGCAAGTCCAGAGAAAGGCTACGAAGCTGGTGAAGGGTCTGGAGAACAAGTCTTATGAGGAGCGGCTGAGGGAGCTGGGACTGTTTAGCCTGGAGAAGAGGAGGCTCAGGGGCAACCTTATTGCACTCTACAGGTACCTGAAAGGAAGCTGTAGCTAGGTGGGGGTTGGTCTATTCTCCCACGTGCCTGGTGACAGGACGAGGGGGAATGGGTTAAAGTTGCATCAGGGGAGGTTTAGGTTGGATATTAGGAAGAACTTCTTTACTGAACGGGTTGTTAGTCACTGGAATAGGCTGCCCAGGGAAGTGGTTGAGTCACCATCCCTGGAGGTCTTTAAAAGATGTTTAGATGTAGAGCTTAGGGATATGGTTTAGTGGAACATTTGTTAGTGTTAGGTCAGAAGTTGGACTTGGTCATCTTGGAGGTCTCTTCCAACCTAGACTATTCTGTGATTCTGTGATTCTGTGAATCATATAGGGTTTGAGAGCTCCCTATTAGAAGAAAATATTGAACCACAGGTTGCCCAGAGAAGTTGTGGATGCTCCATCCCTGGGGGTGTTGAAGGCCAGGTTGGACAAGGCCCTCAGAAACCTGATATAGAGCGTGGCATTGATGTCCAAGACAGGGGTGGGTGGAACTAGATGATCTTTAAGGTCGCTTCCAAGCCAAGCCATTCTATGATTTTATGATATGTCATACTTCATTCACAAATGTTACAGATCAATTTTAGTATCTACTGAAACAGCTGAGCTCCCTCCTGGTGTTATTGAATCAGTCTACCTATCTGAATGCAAAAGTCCCAAACTCCACTGTGCCGTGTTGTGGTACATTTCTGGTACAGGAGCCTTGCTGCTGCATGAGCACAGCACCGTAAGTTCAGTATACACACAAAGTTAATACAAAGCTTTACTGAGGTTGTCTTCATATACCTAGTATAGATTTAACAATTCTTCCTTCCATCCAGCTTTCATCCTTTGCAGCCCATCACAGCAGTTCTAGTGCAACATGTGTGGCTAAGAGATGTTCAAGAGCACATCTGCATGCAAATACAGTTACCAGAACAGGTGGAGATAAGGGACACTATCACCACACCTAAGACATAAAAATAATGAAGCAGTTTGAATCTTTTCTTTGTAAAACTTCTTTGCAGCGATTTCTATTCTAATGAACCCTGGGTTTAATCATTTTTGATACTTGTCACCAGCTTCTGGTACTGTTTGCCATCCTCTGCCATCCATGCTATTCTATAGCCATGCCTCCACCTAGATTACCTGGATGCCATCTGTGTGCTGGCATGGTGCACATTCATTTCCCTTGATCTCACCCTTTCCTGAAACAAAATTCAGTCTTACAACTGTCTCTATCTTCATCACGTTTATGTTGCCAAAACTGGTAAAATCAGCTACCTCAGAGCTGTCTGTACATAGTGGTTCTCTGTCCTTGTGTCTCTCTGGCAATTTTCATACAAAAACTCTACATTGTTCAAAAATGTAACCCTGATAAATTTCCTGGTATTTTCCAAAATTATTATTATTATTATTATTATTTGTGACTGAAACTATGTTTAATAAATAGCTTTTTGCCCTCTTCTTGCATATACAGTTCATGTAGCCAATGGAAACCAATTTAAGCAGAACAAGAGTTTTGACTTCATATCTTGGCAACAAAACTTATCATAAACAGGCCATTCTTACATTAAAAATAATATTTAAAATAATTAACATTAAAAATATTTTTTGTGCCTTATTTGTCAACAGAAAAGGGAACACTATATATATTTTTTTTTTTTCCAAAAACCATTAAAATAGTTCTCAGTGCACAGTAGTATTGTTTCATGGATCTCTAAATTCAACAGCAATTTCTGTTGATTTTTTATGATAATGCTGTTCATACAGCAAACATCCAAGACATAAGCCAATGGAAATACTGAAGCTATGCCGAATGGATAAACTCAAAAAAAAAAAGTGCTATTTGGCTCATTTTTTAGAGTAAGTGTATATCAAACATTAAAAATGTATGTGTTTTCATGATAAAAATGTCTAATTGCTAGG
Organism: Oxyura jamaicensis; assembly: GCF_011077185.1. Classification (NCBI taxonomy): domain Eukaryota; kingdom Metazoa; phylum Chordata; class Aves; order Anseriformes; family Anatidae; genus Oxyura; species Oxyura jamaicensis. The sequence continues at coordinate 33,908,267 of NC_048893.1, forward strand.
TAGAAAAGATGCACAGAGAACCAGGGCTATTATAAATATTGTAAGCCAGTAATAATTTTATATGGAAGCTGACTCTCAAAGTGTCTGAAGTTAGCAAACATTTAGATCTCCTTTCATAAATTAGTCCTTAAATTCAACAAATGTTAAAATAGAAAACAATAACTATTCCATGCAAAATGTCAATTACTGTCCAGGAAACCTGATAAATGAGTATGAAATGGGAAGCAGATCAAATTGGCATGAAGAAAAAGTAGTCAAACTGGTAGTTAAACAATAAAAACAACAACAACAACAACGACAATAATAATAAAAGGGCAGGGAAACCCTACTGTCACAAAGACATTCTCCCAAACACAATACCTGGTATGTGTCAGCTGAAAAGCTCCCAAGGATGCACTGACCTCATGAATTCAAACTCCTCCAACACTGTTGGGAATGGAGACATCTAACTCACTAGTAGAAATGTAAGTTTAGGGATATCACTGTCAAAGAATCTCAGCCAAGCTGAACAGGAAGACTCTAAGATACCTTCACCACTTACTTCCCAAATAAAGCCTATATGTGCTGGCTTACTCTTTTTTTTTTTTTTTTTCCCCACTCCAAAACTTCTTTCTACTTTTCTCTTTTTCTCTCCTTTGTAAACAGTCTTCCCTTAAGGAAGCATAATTGGAACATTTCTGTGGCAACAACGTCCACAGTATCTTCAACCTAACTTAACTTACTTTTTACATTTTTTTTTTTTTGTCTATTCCCATTAATTAACTTTAATGTTAGTGAATATTATCCTAACATGCCAAATAAGTTTCTTTTCTTATAAAATTCTCATTTGAATGACAAAAATAACAAGAAGCTATGCTGATAACATTTTAACTCTCTATACTTCATATGCTTTATTATCTTCCTTTTTATAGACAGTTAAGAAAACAGTACATTTGGAATTAATAGCATGAAATCTGTTTGCTCTGGTCACTGCTTAAAAATCCAAATCACATTTAACTGTTAATAGTATAAAGTAGCAGCTCTCATTCTCATTCTCATCTGTTCCCATATAAATTTATTTATTCCATCAAAACAAGCTCTTTATTGTACTTATTAAATCATATATAATGCATTATTAAAATTAATATTGATGTTAGTCTCTCAACTACTTATGAGTAAAAATTGGCTCATCTTCAATAGGTATTTTGGATATTGATAAAATGACTTAAAAATATTGATAACTAACTTTAATACATGCATGCATAATGTGAAATTCTCCAAAATGTTCAATATAAAGATACTGACTTAAAATTTTAATATGTATTAGAAAACAAAAATGAAAGCATGTTGTGTGCTACTGTGTTAATATCCCTATGGAATTTATGAGATTCAGGTAACAGGTACTATTATTTTCCAAACTTTGGGCTATCCTAAAAAAAATATTATTTTTCAACATATTTTTTCACTAGACTTTATGCATGTAGGTTTTAGGTTTTCAAATGGCAAATCAGTTGAGAGCTAACAAATGGTGTTCTAAGCCACACTTGCTGTACAGTATCTCAGAACCAAGCTTCTCAGCAGTAAATGATGTTTGATTAAGATGAGCATTTTCCTACATAGATTGCATTCAGCCCTGCTGCTGCTATCCACACCCCTGCCCTCCCCTCTCCCTCCCCCTCTATCCCCCCCCGCCCCCCGACCCCCCAAAAAAAAAAAAAAAAAAAGAAGGAAAGAAAAAGAGAGGCACTATCAGTACATCTGTAAGTGGTAAGTGCTGTGGAAGAACAGAACATTGCTACAGTTCCTGAAATGCAAAATCCTGTTTTGATTATTTCTAAGTAAAAACATTCTGAAATAATAAGAGGAGGGTCTTGATCAGAGTTCCACTATTCAATAAATGTAAGAGAGATGCAACAAATAATGTTGACTGACTTCATAATGATTGGACACTCAAAATAATGAGAGAAAATTTATTTTAAGTTTTAAACCTTACTTATTCATTATAAATACATTATAATATTATTGGGAATGCATTCAGGAGTTTTCTGTGTAGATGTATATACAGTGATTTTCTGATGTCTTAGTAATCTAATCACCATATAGTTTAAAAGACACTTTCTTTATCTTGAATCTGATGAAAAACAATATTTTAAAAAGACTTCAAAAAGTATTCCCAGGACTGCATTTCAAATCACACTTGCAATATATTCCCCAACTATTCAAGAAGTTCAGAATAGCCCACAATTAATATGCATGGCACTAGGAGTCCTTAAGAGACTTTTATCATAGTTTATTGCTATTAGGACTACCAATTCTTGACTCCAGTGTCAAGGGACAGTAATTTCATATTAGTTTAGCTTCCAGACCCACTATTTCCATTAAGATGATAAACTGTAGTTGACTTTAGAGGAACAAGTTCAAGACCTTTGTGGGTAAATAAACACCCATGAACAAGAAGCTGTCTCTAGTAAAAATTAGTACTGTGCTTCCGTGCCAAGAAAAGTTAGTTCTTATCCAGGAACTGTATACTCAGAAAAACTTTATATGTTTAAATGACTGCAGTACTAGACTACATGAGCAATTTCTTAAAAGCATTAATAAATAATGAAGGTGACTTGAGTGTTAAAGGATAATTACACTGTGATTTGATTTACAGGACCTCTGTCTTGGTGTGTGCAGAATGTCATTGTTGCATCCTGTGCAGTCTTATGCATCTGAAAATCTGGAGAGGATTAAAGGGCACTTCTAGGAATCCCTGTAATTAAAAAAGTTCAATAGGACCATGCCTTAGACACATCCTGTACATATGTGCTAATGTTTCATATTGATTATGTGAATATTGAATAACACAAGTTCAGCAGACTATATATGGCCTACAGAAGTGCCAAAGCAGCAATTACTGAAACACAAATTATCAAAGGGAGCGCACTGAAGCTGTAGAGGGATTTCTGATAAGGGTAATAATTCACAATGGTCTTCCTGACAGTATATCCATCTAAAGAAAACATTTTCACTACAGAAGTAAAACAGTAAATAAATAAAAATTAAATTAAATTAAAAAGCAGATCTAAAATGAGTCATGAACCATCCATTTTCTCCGTTTTTTTTTTTTTTTTTTTTTTTTTTTTCTAACCCTGGTTGGTAGATTTAAGTCTCTTTATTTTACAAATTATACATAAATATGTATATATTACTCCATTTTGAATGACAAAGTAGAGTCAAATTAAAGTTGCTTTTTTTTTTTTTTTTTTTTTTTTTTCATTCTGTACGGAAACTTTTGCTCAGATTCTAGGTGAATCATCTTTAAGAAGTTCAAAAGATGCCTGACATTTATAAATTACTCTATTGCTGCCTACTAATCAAAGTCTTAGTCTATTTAATCATACTTGTCTGTCTTATGAAAAGCTTTTTATGAAATATTATTCACATATGCAGCTTAAACACATGTATTCTAGTATGCCGTATGTTTTCCATATGTTTTTTCATATGTTTCCTGTTAGAATACGTCACAATGGGTATCTATAATCTGCACTATTCCTCCTTGCACTTGAGCTCAAATTACAAAAATGCCATTTGACAAGAGCACTTTCTGCTTGGCTTTAATGGCTAGATCATTTAGAATTTATTCTGCCTGGTGGAGTTTCATATCTTTCAGAGCTCTGTAACTGTACAAGCACATGGCAAATGTAAAACTTCAAAACACAAACATCATATGCTTGTAGAAATTATTTAGATTTCACATCTTCCCACTTATTGAAGAGTCTGATTAAAGTAAAATAGAGGTAGAAGAAGATTCATCAGAAGGACTATATCTGCAGTATGGTACACAAATAAAAGGGGGACTGAAAAAGCTTGGCTTCTTCAACAAGCACCAAGAAAGGGTTATTATTTATTAATAAATTAGGCAGAAAAACATCAGAGACTAGGAAAAAGCAAACAAACAAACAAAAAACAACTTACTATTTAAATTAAATGGCAGTAGTAGAACAACAGTAGATGAAGAACTGTCAGTGAATAAACTTATACTGAAAATCATTAACAGAACAATACAGAACAATAATTTTTTTTAAGATCATTAAACAGTTTTCTAAACTAGAAGCATAAAAATTTTATCTGCTTTGAAGACAACATTCATATTGTGCATTAAAACATGGTACATAATGTTGATACCAGCAGTAGACCTGAATGCCATGAGATTGTGTCTTGTCCAACATTCCGAATAACAGGGGAGTCCTGTAAATTCTAGCAGCAGCAGCATCTTTGTTTGTCTTGTTTATAAATAAAAGGCTTTAAGAACTTCTATTAAACAAGACAGTGATCAGTCTTCATTGTTTCAGCCACAAGTCCAATATGCACTGCTTCATAGTATTCTAGTATTTTACTCTGAAATATTTTTTTTTCAGCATAGATAATGTACAAAATAAAATGTCTCACTTCATTCTGAAAGAAACCTATAGGCAAATTTCTATGTAATATAGAAATAGAGCATGAACAGAAATAGAGCATAGAATATAGAGCATGGTACATGCTCTTCTATTAAAAATGTATTCCTTTCCAAAGCTATATAGGTTTGTAGAAGTAGTCTTCAAATAAGTATTTGCTATAGAAGCCAGTTAGACTGTATCGTGGATGTGGAACAGTTATGAACCTAGTTCTTCAGCATTTATGGCAATGAGTTAAATTCATTTCATTTTATTAACAAGATCAGACTGAGTTAATTTCAATCACTCTATAGAAAAGAAAACAAACAAACAAACAAACAAAAAACCTTCCTCATCATGTATGCAACTCTCAACATACCATAATCAGTTTCCATAAAAATCTAAAAATATTGTGTAATGTTACCTGAAAAAAGGAAATGTAAGTGCTTATTTGAAAGATACCTTTATATATTTAATATTTTCTTACAAGTTGAAAGATATAATGAAAGATCTACTGCAAACTCCTCTGAAATTGTACAACACCAAATGACGAACTATTTTTTTGGGAATATAATGATTACAATTTTGAGGTAAATATTAATGTAAAAATATCTGGTTTAAAAACATGTTTTCTGAACAGCTAATGGTCAGATAAAGACAGTGTAATGAAACAACATATAATCAAAGCATATCTGAACTGAGCTAGGTTGGTTTTCAACTTCATGGAGTTTCTGTAAAGTGCAGTCAAATCTGATAAAAATATTATTGTACTGAGGTTAGCCAGAAAATATAAACCTAATTCTAAATTCTATAATTCAGTCCAAGAAACTGCCAAGTGTGATGTTTCTGATATTGTTAACTCTACTATATATCGAAATACATAAATGTAAATAAAATGAATAGTCATGAATTGCAAAACAGTTGGTAATATATTGCTAAGGGCATGTTTTCCTTTTTATACTTCCTATGAGAATCTCATTGCTTGGAATGCTAGTCAGAGTATATAGTATTTAAATATCAATCTTTCCTTGAAAAGGAGGTGTTTAAATCCTTAATCTTAGAGGTATTCATATAGACAATATCTGTCCACTTTTTCCTAAAGCTCTTTATACCCCCAACCACCAGAATGTTGAAGGAACTGAAGTGCTGTAAGACAAAAAATATGATGGTAACATTTTTGATTGGAGCATCAACTCATCAAGTGATTAAATGGACTCCCAAAGTCACACAGCAGGTCTCTTAATCTTCAGGAGATTTCACCAGGATTGTGCTTCTGGGAAAACCATTGTGCCATCCATTCCCTTAATTTAGATGTTGACTCTGAAGTTAAATGGTAAACACTGCTACAGAATCTTTAGAAACAAAAGTGGAAGCAGGGGACTTCACATGACTGAAAGTATTAACTGGAATTTACAGTGTCTGAATACAGTCAGGATGATAAAAGAGACTTCAAGTTTTTTTATTATTATTATTATTATTTTTATTTTTTATTTCCCGCTCTATAGAAGGACCACGTGCAGTTTCAGAATACTCAGGTCAAGTGTTTATCATTGACAATGCTTCTCGAATCAGCTTCTGTTCAGCCAAAACAGCCACTGGAGTCACAGACAGACCATGGCCTCTCTGGTATTGCAGTGTCCAGAGAGCCCTGTGCCCTGGGCACATGCCACACACTCTTAGACCAGTAGCCCTATTCCTTCTCTTCACTACAGTTTATTTTTTCTGTCCAGTCCTGTTGCCATCACTTTGGTGTGCACAAGACAGACCATCCTAGAACAGGACAGCAATCTTATTCAGCAATCTTACATCTTGCATGATTCCAAAAAAAAAAAAAAAAAAAAAAAAAAAAAACAGAGTAGGGGAGAAAGAGAAAGGAAATACTCTCTAGATGTATAAATACATAAAGTCGACACTCAAACAATTAGGTAAGCATAAAAAATAACCATAGAGGTTAGGCAAAACTGGACAAAAATATCATAAGCATCAGTTTTATATTCTGAGTTGCACAGGTGCTCAGTCACCCTGTTTACAGTGCCTATAAGGGCAATGTAGCTGTAGATATCTACACATCATTTCTGCATCAAAGCACTCCCCTTGGGCAGTGTTCAAAAGGAAATAGAAAATGTGTTTGTTTATTCTCACTCTGTTGCTCTCAGTTCTTTCTCTTGTCAAAAGGTTTCTCTTTCCTCTTTATATCTTTTGCTGACTAGCACTCTTTGCTCTTCTTTGCTTTTGTTTTCTCCCCTCTTCCAACTCCAAAGAATTTCTGCTTTGCTCCTGACATAATTTCAAAGCCATTCTGCAGCTTAAAATCCTTGACAGAGGTTTCAACTTTGACACTGATGTAATAACAAAGCCGAACTCTGCTAGATGTTTAAAAGGAAATATAAATTTACAGCATGGAAAAAGGAAAAAAAATAAAAATAAAAATAAAAAAATTCAAAGGTGCACCATTGACATGGCTGGGATAGAATTAATTTTCTTTGTAGAGGTTCACATGGTGTTGTTTTGCAGTTTTGATGAATACAGCGGTGATAACACAACATGGCTTAAGTTGTTGCAGAGCAGGGCTTATACAGAACCAAGGATATTTCAATTTCTTGTGCTATTGTGCCAGCAAGAAGGTTTTGTGTGTACAAGGAGCTGGGAGGGAACATAGCCACGACAGCTGATCCAGACTGACCAAAGATTATATGCTGTCTGACATCATTCTCAACAACAAAAGCTGAGGTAAAGAAGGAGGGAGGGCTGACAGGGAACAGCATATGTTTGGAGTGATGGCATTTGTCTTCCCAAGAAACCTACATGTGATAAGCCCTGCTTACCTAGAAGTGGCTGAACACCTGCCTGCTGATACGAAGTAATGGATGAATTCCTCATTTTGCTTTGCTTGTGTGCATGGCTTTTGCTTTACCTAGTGATCTGTCCTTACCTCAACCCATGAGTTTTTGCAATTTATCTTTCTGATTATCTCCCCCATCCCACCTGTGCTAAGAGAGAGAGCAGCAGTGTGGTTTGGCTGCCTGTTGCATTAAACCACAGCAGCTATTAAGACAGGTATAGATGTCTCCAGGAAACAAAGAAAGATATTTAAATAGGCAGTTAGGAAAAAAAAAAAAAAAAAAAAAAAAAGAAAAAAAAAAGCAACAAATATTTAAGCTTGAGAAGTGAAAACATCATAGTCAAAAGGTCTCTTTGAGGTCTGATGTCAACCAAAAAAAGACTAACTAATCCGGTGGTTGCTGCATGATAATGATTTTGTAATGCTCTATTGAAATGGGAAGGCATGAATGATATTAAAGAACCTTAGTGTCCACTTTCTGTGGTTCAGGGCCCTGTACATCTTTGACCTAGACAGATAATGATTCATTTAAGTTTCATATTTGGAAACTGACATTGTGAGGATGGTTCCTGGTAACCTACATTTCTTTAGCTGTGGGAAAATGTCATTCTCTTCATACTTATTTAGAAGTTGATGTGTGTTTATACACATGCGCAAATCCATGTGTTTTATCAAATTGCTGCTCTGCAGCTGAAGTTGACTAATTAGAGGCATATAAACTTTTGCCTAGTGGAAAAATAATAATAATAATAATAATAATAATAAAGTTATTTTACCTGGAGAGAAAATATTTTGTGTTAGATATTTATTCTCTTTTCTCCTAACGGTCATATCCCTATATCTTAATATAAACCCCCTGATTTTTCAAGTTGTATAACTATTTTCTTTTACCACATTTCCACCGTGGTAAAATTTTCTTTTACCACGTCTCTTACAGTAAATCTTGATTTATTATAATAATGAAAACCGGAAGCAAAAACAACTCAATTCTAGTTATTTTTTTCAGATTATTCCCATTATGATTCCTGAATCAATCCTTCTACCTCACTGTTAACAGGATGCCTTTGGTTGTTGTCTCTGTCTACTTCTTCCATACAGAACTGAACAACGCCAGCAGGAACCTCTTATTGACTTTTTTGACTTTCATTGACTTTTTTGGAGGTTCTTTGTATATATGGATGTAGATCCTTGTCATTTCTTGAAGAAAATAATTATTTTTATTCCTCACAGCTGGTAATGTGATATCATTCAGATAAGTGGCCATGGGAAAAATAAAGAAACAGAAAGATCAGGACATTTTAAATTGAATCTTTCAAAAAAAGCACATACAAATTCCTTTCCTATCATCAATGGCCCATACATATAACCACATTGGTGAGTACCTTTCTGATGATTGTAATAGAAGTGCATATGGTTCTCATCATTGAGATGGGCTGGGTGCACTGATAGGACATCTCTGAACCACTGAATTAATAACAGATTCTCAAATGAACATTTTGATGAATGTATAATAAGTGAATTGTCATTGCAATCATACATTTTAACAACTCTCAAGCTGTGTGAGAATTGTTTTCTGGAAATGTTCTCTGTTCTGAAGTAAGAAAACTGATTGTCAGAGTTTGATTTAAATGTGCATCTTGTATTAATATTTTCCTTTTTCTTTTACTCATGTGCAGAGTACATGAAATAAAAAAGGGAGGAGAGAGCCCTGAACAGTTTTGGATCTTTACCCAATGTCATTGACATGTCATTGACAATGACAATGACATGATTCATGCTGCAGTCCAACAAAAGAAGCATTAGACCATTATACCATGGGTAAGAAATAAGAATATTTTAGGTCTGTTGAACACTGTGAATATTCCACAGTTGATTAGATTAAACTGCTGAAACCCAGGTGTTTTTGCATGCTGTGAAAATCCAGTGTTTACTGGTCCTCAAATTCTTACTTTCACCTGTGCAGGGTGCTCATTGAGTGAGTAACACAAAACACACTTGTTAACATATGACCTGCTAATATTATAAAACACAAATGATATTTATGTTATTTTGTTTATGAAAAGATAGTTAAAAATAACACATTTTAAATAACTTGGGTAGACAACATTTTAATTGGGAAACTCACATACTGCACATGCAAACGAAAAAAAAATGTGTAACATAGCAACAGTGATTGTGTGGAAGTAAGGAATACATTTAAGGAATAAGCTGAGTAAACCAGCACAAACTCTTCACAGTCTGTTCACAGAACTATCAGGAAAGAAGCGAACTCTCCAAATCTGCTTGAAGCAAACATAAATCTCTGAGAAGACAAGCCACAGACAAACATGCTCTTTTACACTGCAATTTTTAGAAATGTTCTACCGTGCTTTTGCATCTCCTATTTCTAATTAGGTCAGCCATATGACATGAGAAAAATATCCTTTTTCATCTGGTATTTTGAGATTGTTGGGATAGTTTTTTGTAGTCTAATGCACATAAATAATTGAAGCAGTTTGAAGTAGTTTGGGTATCCAACATAATATCATCTTCTCCTGGAAGAAGATTCTGTAGTTATAAATCTAAGCACAAAAGAACCAGAAGGAAAGCTAGTGAAATTGTTTCTAGGAGAAAAGCAACTAAGCCTTCAAAGTATAGCCAGCAGGTCAAGGGAGGTGATCCTTCCCTTCTACTAAGCACTGCTGAGGCCACGCGTGGAGTGCTGTTTCTGGCTCTGGGCTCCCCAATACAATGGAGACATGGAGCTAGTGGAGAGAGTCCAACAAAGGGTCAAAACGATGATGAAAGGACTAGAACATCTCTCCTATAAGGTGAGGCTGAGAGAGCTGGGACTGCTTAGCCAGGATAAGAGAAGGCTCAGGGGGATCTCATCAGTGTCCATAAATACCCAAGGGAAGGTTTCAAAGAGGCTTGAGGCAGGCTTTTTTCAGTTGCACACAGTTCCAGAGGTCCCTTCCAACCTTAATTATTCTGTGATTCTAGATGCTACCATGGGAAATATGTAAACATTTTGGGCGATTATTGGATGATGAAAACAGGATGACAACAACAACAACAAAAAACACACCTATTTCGTGGAAGGGAACCTTTGTTTTGATTGCTCATAATAATTTGCTTTAAACATCAGCCAGAATCAAGCTTATTTTGTTTGCTTTTTTGGTATCCTGACTCCTGCATTTTAAGCCTCACAGCAAACAAACTCTGTTTCTGAGTCTGTTAGTGTATGTAGTTAACCACTCAGTCAGCTTTCAGGACAAGAAAGTGGAAAGTTGAGCAGTACAGAAGAATGAGTGGTTAGAAGTGTTGTGAATGTCAGTGGAGGGTTTATGTGATTTCGAATTTAAACAGCCTTGGGACTTCTTGTTTTCTGTTATGTGGTAAAAAAACAGGTGAATATCACTGATCTGAAAGATGGATAAGAAGATGTATAAGAACGTATATTTTTAAAAAGTAATGAAATGTACTATAAAAGACAAGAAACTTTCTGAATAGGCTCAGATGTGCTTTTCAGTAGTATTACTTAAAGCGTTATAAATACATAAAAAATCATAATGGATCATTATCTTTATCCCAAATCATTCTAGATGTGTTACTTAATAAGTTGCTTAAGCCTGTCAGTCTGACCTCAGTGCCAGAGAAGGTCATGAAGCAGATCATCCTGAGTGTCATCACATGACATGTACAGGACAACCAGGTTTGCAGACTCAGTCATTAAAGGTTTATGGAAGGCATGTCCTGCCCTTCCATGACAAGATGACATGCTGGATGAGGGAAAGGCTGTGAATTTTGTTCACTTAGACTTCAGGAATGCATTTGATACTGTTTCCCACAGCCTTCTCCTGGAAAAAAAAAAAAAAAATGAATGCTCATGTCTTCGACAGATGTACTGTTTATTGGGTAAAATGTTGGCTGAAGATCATTGCGAACAGAGTTAAATCTATGCAGCAGCTGGTCATTAGTGGTGTTTTGGTTAGTATCTTTACCAATTATATTGATGAAGGGATTGAGTGTGCCCTCAGTATGTTTGCAAATGACACCAAGCTGGGTGGGAGTGTTGATCTGCTTGAGGGTAAAAGGGCTCTGTAGAGGAATCTGAATAGGCTAGATTGATGGACTACATCCAACTGCATGACATTCAACAACCTGAATGCTGGGTCTTGCACTTGGGTCATAACAACCCCATGCAGTAATACAGGCCTGGGGAAGACTGGCTGGAAAGTTGCCTGGCAGAAGAAGTCCTTGGGGTGCTTCATCATGGTCAAAAGCCAGAAGAACACAAGCCAACATTGTGCCCAGGCGGCCAAGAAGACCAAGGGCACCTGGTGTGTATCAGAAATAGTGTGGCCAACAGGATTAGGGAAATGCTGCCCTGCCAGTGAGGAGTCTGCAGGTGCACAAGGAGCAGGGAGGGAATGGACTGGCCAAAGGGACATTCCATACCACATGATGTCAAGAATAAATATGGGGTGTCTGGCTAGGGTAGGAAGGGGGGGCTGCTGGGGGATGGGATGGGCATTGGTCAGCGGGTAGTGAGCAATTACACATCCCTTGCTTTGTATATTATTTTATTATAATTATCATCATCATTGTAATTATTATAATTATTATCATTATTATTTTCCCTTCCTTTTCTATCTTACTAAACGGTCTTTATCTCAATCCACGTTTTTAACTTTTTTTTTTTTTTTTTTTTTTTCCCTCAGTACTCTTTCCCCATCCCACTGTCAATGGTAGTGGAGAGTTAGGGTGGGGACAGAGGGATGAGCATAGAGCTGTGTAGTGCTTAGCTGCCTGCCAAGTTAAACCACAGCACCATCCATGAAGGTGTTTCACAGACAAGTTAATGGGATGCTTAGGTCATGGTTTAATGGTGGACTTGTAGTGTTAGGTGTATGGTTTGACTTGATGATCTTAAAGGTCTTTTCCAGCCTAAATGATTCTATGATTCCATGATTCTGTATCCAGGAAAATGTTGCTTAGTATGAATGAGAAAGATATTTCACAAGGAAAATTTTATTATTATTTGTTTCATCCAAAATTCATAAACAATATCAATTACAGTGCAGAGTTATCATGTTTAGTGGCAGCTGCTCAAAAATGATTTTGACATGATAGAGACCAATACATTGTTTACAAATATATGTAAAAAAATCTTCCTGATATTTCTAGACATTATTACTAAATGGCATGGAAAGCCTAATTACTTTTCTGTAAAATATTTTAGTGCCCAAATGTCAAGACTGTAAATAAAGTTCATGTTTAATTTCTGATAACGTTCAGAGACTCTTTCAGTAGATTAACTACTTTTTCTTCAGTTAGGTCAACAGCCTTGAACTACAGGCCACAGTTCAATCTGTTTTATTTTTGGATCAATCAATGAAGAAGATATTAAATCATACAGTTTCACTTCATACGATACTTGAACCCCATACAGTTTAGAAATTACTTTCAACTTTTGCTTTAACTCAAAGTAGTGCATCCAACATTCATCACTGTAGTGGTTTTATTTTGTACCTGATCTATATCATTGTGCTATTGCCACTTAGGGATTTATTTGTTTCATTTTTTTGTTGGTGGTGGTGGCTGGTTGGTTTTTGTTTTTAACAAAAACTCGAAGTCACTGTTAATATTCCCAGAGGACTGCAACTTATACCCAGGAGCTTTCTTTTAGCTAGTTATGCCTTGAGGAAAAATGAATACCTAAATTGGACTTTTCAATTATTTCACTCTTGAAAGCACAGAGATCCACTTGAGATTTTGGAAGCAGAATTTAGGGGAAGAGATGCTAGCTCTGTTCCAGAATGTACATTTTTCTTTGCTTCTAGGAAAAAGAACACAAGGTGTGAAGAACAAATTAAAACAACTGATCTCATTGAGAGCTTTAAAAATAAAATACTGTTAAAAATAATATTCTTTTTGCATAAATATACCAATCTAATGAGTAACAGCCCAGGCTGTTACTGGGTGAGACAGAATATGATGTTTATTCAGGTAATTCATTTCTATTATTCAACTCTACTGGTCAGAAACAAACAAAGAAGCAAAACCCATAAATCCCCCAAACAAACAAAATCAAGAAGAATATCTTATTGTTTAACACCTAACTGTCTAAATGCTTTATAATAATCCTTGCTGTAAACAGGCAAGGATTGAAATCTGGGAACCAGACACAAGAAACCAAGGAACAAGAGAGAAATAAAAATGGCTGGAGGTTTGGGTTTGAGGATGTTAGAGGAGGTTGGACAATCTATTTGTTGCAGGAGTTGGTGTCACTCACATGGGCATTTGAGAACAGCCTCCTCTGTCAGAAGCAATTGCAGCTGGGGAGGAAGATGAATATACTCACTGCCAAAGAGCAAGATGTACATCAGTTCTGGCTTTCCTAGAAAAAGGCCCTGTGGCATCTTCTCTGCAGTCTTTGTTAGAAGGCCTTGATGCTAGTTATGATGTTGACTCAAAACTTTTCAGACATTGCTTGTCTTTTTATAGACCAGAATTCTAACAACTTCATCATGGTCAAATGCTTGTTGTACTGTACTGATCTTTGTGGCGGATTTCTCACATTTGTTCAAACAGTTTCCAGATAGAGATGTGAATGTATTGGAATTCAGAAAGTCATTAAAAAATGACAGAGTCTTTCAAAAAATAAAAGAGTCATTATACAGTAAATGAATGTAAACATTTTAAGGATATTCTAATATTGAATGGAAAGAAGTGTTTCAAAATGTAATGTTTTTGGGACCAGGCCAAATGTACAAATATTGTATCTTTTCATGATAAGGAAAACAGTTTTCTGAACAGCTTTTCTAACAGGATATGGAGACACTTCTAGAGAGATGTGTATATGTGTGTACTTCATAAACATTCTTTTGCTCCTACAGCCTTTGATACTATTCAAAATCACCATCTGAAATGAGATGTGTGAATTATGGTAAACCTCCAAAGAGGACAAGGTGTTAAAAATGTTTTGTGAGTGTTTGTGTTATGAATGATGTGGCTATTTATAGCAGATATTTTCCAGTTTATTTAAGATAAGAGTCTCCCTCCAGCTGGCACTTGTCATAGGACATGGAACAAACTTGTGAAATTGCTGCTTACAAATGACAATTGTGAAGATATACATATAATTTTAGCTATTCCTTGGCATATCTGGACATGTAAATCATGACAACTTTCTAACAGATGATCCAAGAGTAAAATAAGCTTAGCCATGGATATTTAAGTGAATCTAACTCAGTTCTCCTGAAACTCTGTCCTCTATGCAGCCCCCAGATAGACATCATGCAGCTCAGCTCCCTGAACTGTTTCATTTCATATTTGAATGAGCACCAGGACAGTTCATAGCAAGCGCTGTCACAAGTGAGTGACAGGATAACCCAGCTGAAGAAGAGCTGAAAGAACAGCAAAGACATTCCAGGACAGCTTTTAGTATTTGCTGAAGAAAAATTATTTTAATTGATCATTTTAAGGAGAATTGAAATGTTGAATGTTTAGAAAATCAAAGTAAAATGTTTTGATTTTAATCCTTCTAAAAAAAAAAAAAAAAAAAAAAAGTATACATTTAATTTGAAAAAACATATCAAACCAGGGAATTCAAATACTGCTCTTCCAAAATGTTAAAACAGGATGGGGAAACTGAAACATGAAGAGGTGTTTTGCTCAAGGCATACCCAGGAGATAAAAGAGAAATGAAAAATGTCTATATTTCATAAAGAGAATAAATATATTATTGTTTTTATTAAAAGACTAAATCATCATAAATCAATGAGGGATGTATTTTCTGCATCGATTGGTCTACTTTTAAGTCTAGTGAATATATAATTTTTAAAAGTTAGTCCTCTTTTTCATTTTTATTTTTTTATTTTTTTATTTTTAAATTTTATTTATTTTTTTATTTTTAAATTTTATTTATTTATTTATTTATTTTTTAAAGAGAGAGAAAGGAATTAAAATGAACAGTAATCATTCACTGAAGCACAAGGGTACATCCATAATAAAAAAGTTCTCTTTTTTTGACAGGATTTTGACTTTTATTTTATTTTATTTATTTATTTTTGGCACATGTTGGATAGAATTTTTGTAGTTCATTCTTAGGACCATCTAAACCATGGTAGTACTGAAATTTAATGAAGTAAAAATGACTGGCAGTACATGTACAGCTATAAAACAGTCCCTTGAAATATCATTATCTTCTTATTACAATGGCTGCATATCTATTGTCACATTAGTATGAGCTCAAACTTCCACTTAAATCCAGACTGCCAACATATTATTTGAACAATGGTTCAAATTGCAGGCAAATCCCCCCCCCCCCCCCTGTTTTTTTTTTTTTTTTTTTTTTTTTCCTATTCTTCTGAGCTATGAGTTGATAAAATCACTTGTGAATTTGAAACTGGAATGAGTTCAAGTCTCTGTTCTATCTCTTCTTTTTCATAATCTTGTCTACTGTTGAGGAAAATGAAAGTCAACAGGACTCCATTGGCTGTCAATAGCCCAGAGAACAGGCAAATAAATTTCCAGTTCAAGTAGGACTTCAGGGTACAGAAACTATGTCCAGACTATCACTATTAAATACAAGGAAAAATGGAGAACTGTTGCAAAACAGTGCTTATTGGTTTCATAGACAATTACATGAGATGGGAGAATACTGTGGAAAAAAAAAAAAGCAATGGCTGAGTGTCTTTGACTAAAATGTAGTGAATTAGAAATCAGTAGTATCTTGCCTTTTTGTATTATAGGTTTATGCAGAGTCACAATGTCTTCCTGTTGTAGTGTAAGACCAAATGACAGTGAGGAGGCTAAAGAGATTTGGAAATCAAAGCACTTAAATCACAGATATATCCAATTTTAGTATGTACACAACATCCTTGTCTATTGGGGAGATGGCACAGTGAGGGACAGAAGTCAGGTGGATTAGCATGGTAGTTCCTTACATGACTACTCTGTTCCATGGGAGGAGAGATGGTGCAGTCCCAGAAAGAGGTTGAGCAGGCCAGTGTGGTGATTCCTGCTGAGGTACACCTGGTCCTGTTGGTGGGTCATGAGGTTCCCCTGGGTTCTTTTCCACTCCCTGGAGAGTGCCAGATCCTGATACAGGGTCATCTTCCCTCCTCAGAGTCTTTCCAGAAACTCTCAGTAGGCTTAAGTCTCCTTAGTTCTAAGAAGCAGGTAGACATACCTTTCTGAAAATCACATTAATTTGATGCCCTTCTTGATACTTACAATCTGAATCTTTTGGACACTTTTGTACTTCCTGATGATCAAAGAGCTTGTTTGAATATCTTTACTACCTACCTGCTTGAGCAAATCAAAATTATTGTTTGGAAGACATGGTTCATTGTATTTTGTCTACTCCCACTACAGCAAGTAGTGGTTAAAGTTCACAGGTATGTTAACAGCTATGCTAACTAGATTCAACTTATATACCTTCCTATTGGGAATCAGAATCACTGATCGCAGTGGCTTAAGCTAGAAGATGATGGGTATGTATGACTTATCACATTTGGTACAATTATTGCAGACTGTCTTTCCTTGGCATCTCACGAAAGCTGTGAAATGCATGGGAGGTAAGGATAATGTACACAGAGTGTACATGCAGAGGATAATGCAGACCCAGAGTGAAGGCAGTAAATTCTGAAGGAATAAACATCAGACACACAGCCTAAACAGGTACCTATAAACCAGTTCTGATCCTTAGTTGGTTGTCCTTCTCAGTTTCACCACACTGCAGAAGACAGAGACAATAGGACTCTACATCTGCCTTGGGGGTAAAATGGCAATTAGGCACTATGAGAAAAACTGAGGTAGCATAGTTGCCATGGAGATGAAGATACTAATGGTTTTGAGGTGGTAAGTTTCTCCTAGACTCACTGTGTATTCATTCCCCTGTTGCTGAGCAAGGTAAGAAGCAGTGACTTCTGCATGGATGTTGACAGTTTAAGACTAGGAAGAAACACTCTAATACAGGGCTTGCTGGAGGTTCCCCAATATTAATGATGCAGAAAAGTTTGAGAAGTGTTTAAAAGAGTGAGATACAACATGAGTTAAAATAATTTCATTTAGGTGTCTACACATGAGCTCTTTAGCATAGATCTTATTCTAGTTAAAATGATACAGGTAAAAGAGCCTAGAAAGAAATGTAGCTGATCACCCAGGAAAAGTACTTTTTCTGGTAATCTGAATTACTGTTTAAACTCTGCTAACTTAATCAGATATCCATTGTTTATGAATGGAGTTTAAGCTCATTTAGAGGCACCTCAGTCTAAATATCTTATTCCTGTCTTGATTCTCAATCTTGGGACTTGGTTCACTGACAAAGACATCTGTGTTTGTACAATACTTAATATAGGGAAATGGTAATAAACATGATAAATTACCCATGGAAGAACTGTGCTCTTCTGGATAGGCCTTTGAAGGTCAGGGCATGATACCCATGACATCTCAATTGACACTGTATTTGTATTTAAGCAGCAAAATCAAGTCCCAGCTTTCATGAGCTGAATCCCACTCACAAAAATGTGGGAAACCTAACTGTCCTAAGATCAACACACAAGCAGTAAAAGCCAAAAAAAAAAAAAAAAAAAAAAAAAAAAAGTGATAGAGTGAGCTATAATAGTTCAGGATACTTCAGCAAACTCAAATCCATATTTAGCACAACTAGAGAAATCATATGCAATGATTCAACTGTAGCAGAAAAGACAAAATAACAGTATTTAGATATATTGACCATGATACATTTCATGGACTGTTAGATTCCAACCATAATGTCTAAATAAACAAGGAATGGAAAACAATAACATGGCTCAGAATTATGAGGAAACTATTTTTGCAGTGTTTTTCATGCAGAGAAAGAGCATGTGATGGAAAATGTATCATAGCCTAACTAAAGCATATTTCTATTGACAGGCCATGAACTGGGCAGGTATCTTACATCTGGGGCAAAATTTCTAGTGAAAGAGATTTATTTATTTTTTTATTTTTTCAAAAAGTAGCCACATCCCAAAACTAAGATGTTAGCTTAAAACTATATAAAACTAATAAAATCAAATGATTCTGTTCAAACTCAGAACAAAGATCTGAATCTTACCTAACCAAATGATTCAGCTAGAGAGACAGCTTTGCACTTCTCTCTTACCCAAACAGTAAGAAAAACATATTTTAAAAAAATTTAAAATTAAATATATATATATTTTTTCCTAACCAGTGTATTAATTGTCATTTTAAGTAAATTATCTTTAGCATTTGTTGCTAATTGGAGAAGATAAGACAAGCATCTGCAACACTGCTGTAATGGTAACTAATACTACCAAAATAAAAGAATAACAAAATTTTCTCAACAGAAATGGTAGAGCGAGTTCAGAAAAACTGGATTCTGTGAGCAAAGTTGACTGAAGGATGGGTACTGAGTCTAAAGGGAGTCAGCTATGCTGTTCAGAACTGTGTATCCTTAAAACTTTAATTTCAAAGAAATGGTAATTAAAAAAAAGAAAAAAAAAGAAAAAAAGAAAAAAAAAAAAAAAGGAAGTTCTGAAGATCATGATCTCACATAAGGGAGGTTTATAGCTAATCTGAAAAAGTTGCATTAGGGACAGGAGGCTGTTCTATATTGTTCTGTGCCTTATGTTACCCCTAAACTAATGTCAAATTCTTCTGTAAATAGCCAGAATGAAAAAAAAAAAAAAACTTTTATTTTATTTTTGATTAATATTAAGTTACCTAATGGAATATTTTTAAATATAATTAATTTGTACTATAACAAAGGAGAAAGTTAATGTGGCCATCCAGAATGTACAGTATTCAATATTTAAAGTGAAATTGAAAGCAATTAGCAACAGCCTTGATGTGAATGAAGCATTTTTTTCCATTTAAATGGTACACTTGTGAATTCTTATATTATTTTCCTCTCTTGTGTAGAAATGTACTGAATTACACTACAGACAGTATGTAGGATTTTTTGTATTAATTTATTTTATTGTTGTTGTGGCATTTCCATGCAACATGTATCATAATAATAGAAACAATATAAATATGATCATTCTAACATAAATATATTTTTTAATATATTCTTAATATATTTTGTTTGAAAGTCACAAGCCTAATATTTCTGTTATTTTTCACTTTTTCCAACAGCTGTTTTTATATTAAAATACTTGACATAAATGTTTGTATTAACCAATCATCTGTTTTTTAAATATCAATTAACCACTGAATTTGATAGGACATAACAGATTCTTAAGTTCAAGACCTACTCAATGTATTGTAAAGTACTTGGAGTTGAGATCTTGACAAGTACAGGTACTGTTGCCCCAATAAAAATAAAGCCAATATAAATATTTGTTTTGTTCTTTACTTCTGAGCTGCAACTGCAAATAAAGATGTAATCACACAAATAGTTAGAAATTATTTTTATTTTTGACTCCAGCTTGCTGAGTCTCATTATCCTTATGTATATAACAAAATACTGCTTATCAGATACACACAGAACTTTCTCTTTTCAATATTTTTCACAAAAGATTGCTTTGTTACAATATAAATATATAAACATTCATTCTAGTTCCATTTTACAGCTGATTCCTTTGTTATAAGACATTATTTTAATATTCATTTTAGAGAATGATTCAGCAGTTCTATCTTTTGGCAGTGATTTGAAAAGGTTGTTAGTTGCAGAGTCTCCAGACAAGGAAAGGTAAAATAGGTTGTAAGAAAAGGAGCTCAGCATTTGTTGTGTAGGAATTGTATGAGGGTGAGCCTTTGGACTGTTAAACTGAATCTTTTCAAACCCACTTTGGGCAGTTAATTTCAGAATTGGAAACATAATCTGTAAAATAGATTTTTAAGGAATTTCCTAGTTATGGTAAGTTTATAACTATGAAAGCAATTTACAAAACTAAACTTATTCAACTATTCCCACTGGCTGTGTAAGAACTATTTTAGAACTGTGTAATAACAATTCTTTTGATGTAACAACTTGCAGTGAATGAGTCTGAAAAAGCAAGACTATTTTTGGACCTCTTTTAATACAAAAAAAAAAAAAAAAACAAACAAAAAAAAAAAAACCTGGCCCACTGATATCAGCCTAACCCTTTCTGCCTGACAATCAAAGAACACCTCAGCTTGTTGCAAAAATCTAGCTAATCTCACTGTACCTGATGAATTTCTGTTACATAGGGATTGGTATAAAATGAAAAGTAAAGATGAAATCTTGTAATGATACAGGAATCATAATATAATATTAACGTGATACAAAATAGAGCCTGTTGTGAAACATACAATTTCCAATCTTCCATGTCCACACAGGAAATCAGATGTAAAGACATTTTTTTGGGAGCAGGTGATACAAAAAGAAAGTATTTAAGATGTCTGTGTGAAGTCATAAATCTTTGAGAGTGAAGGAATAGCATGATGTAAGACACATACTTGTGGAGATCTAATTCTTTAAGAGAGAATATCATGTAGTAAAAATGATTATAGTAAGTGCAAAAACTTGCAATTAGAATATTTTAATATGCTCTTATGAGCTCTGTAAATCTGGAAGGACTCTTGAACAACTGTTTGCAAAATCAAAACAAATAAACCTAAGGTACCAACCTGACATCTTGGATTTTAGTTCAGACTAATACAGAGTAAAAGATGATTGATATACTTTCCCTCCCCTCCCAGTCTGATTAGGAACCAAAATAGAAATAAGACTTGGAAATAACCCAGAGTAAGGTAACATTCAAGAAGAGCAGTGAAACAAATTTATTGTCTTCTCACTTCTCTACACTTCTCAGGGGCTGGTGAAACAAGTCCCTTTTTGTTTACTAGACAGTGTCTTGCTAGAAGTCTATCTATAGTCTGAAATGCCTCTAGGGAGCAAGAAAAAGGAGTAGACCACTGGTAAATTGTACTTCTGGTACTATTTATGTATTTCTGTACTTCTTATTGGATGAGATTAGACATTATGATTGGGATAACTGCAAGAATGCAGATAAGCAAGTTTGACCCTTCTTCCCTTTTGACTTTTTTTAAACCATTTTCCCATGGTTTTACTTTCTTTTCTTTTCATCCAGTAAGTTTTACTTTCTTTTCTCTTCATCACTTTCAATCTTACAAAAGTTTTTAGTAACATTTTCATAGGTGAAAAACAAATGGGCAACTGTTAGATCTTAAAACCAAAAAAAAAAAAACAGGTTGACAATGATTTGCAGGATAGGTCATTAATGTTTTTTATGACTGTAAAATGAGGTTAGAATATTACTACCCATTCAGTTGCTCTCCTTGGAGTTATTTTGTGACAAACAGTACAGGTTGCTAAATACATGAGATAAAGATAGAGAAGAAAATAGAAAACCAAAATATTCCTCCTCATTTTTATCCATAAACAGAAGTTATTTATTTATTTTTTCCAATAAAACTAAAAGCTTATGTCAAAACAAACAAGCAAAACCCCCTCTAATTTCCACTAATGTGAAGACTAATATTCATGTATTCTGATACAAGTCATAGCCACCTGAAATATTTTGCTTACTGGACTCTACTAATATGTCTGTTTTGAAAAGTTTGACTTCAGGCCAAGTTAGTCTGCTCTATGGCAGCACCCCACAGAGAGCAGTAAAACTTCTACATGCTTGCATTCTCAATTACATATCAGACTTGTTGTTTGGTCTACACTTTCACTGATAATATCTTGCTGTCTCACATCTTGCCAACCTTGGTGTTATATTTAACACAGAAGTGACATGACAGCAATAAACCACGTGAGTGTCAGAACACAGTCACGAGAAAAAAATGGTGCTCAGTGCATTACAAACACAGCTTTTCAGGAGGGACTGTGGGTGTTAAAGGATAAAACTAAATAATGTTCTGAAATTGCTTTAAACTTTTGAATGTTTCCATGAAGAAAATAAATTATTTTGTCACACAAAAGCAATATTATTATTATTATTATTTTTAATAACCTCCTCTCAACATCTTAGGTAAATGAATGCATTATGGAAATTATGGAACTACAATTGTGGCCCTAGGCCCCAGAAAACAAAGGCAGGGACTAGAAGAATAATGAACCTCTCAGGGTAGGAGAAGATCACGTCCAAGACCATATAAGGAACCTGAGGATGCACAAGTCCATGGGATCTGATGGGATACATTCACAAGTGCTGAGGGAACTGGGGGATGTCATTGTTAAGACCCAGGGAACTACAGGCCAGTCAGTCTCACCTCTGTGCTTGGCAAGATCATGGAGCAGATCCTCCTGGAAACTCTGCTAAGGTACATGGAAAACAAGGGGGTGATGGCAGCCAACATGGCTTCACTAAAGGCAGATTGTGCTTGATGAATCTGGTGTCCTTCTACAATAGGGTTACAGCATTGGTAGATAGGGGAAGAGCAGCTGACATCATCTACCTGGACTTGTTCAAAGCATTTGCCACTGTCCCCCATGATATCCTTGTCTCTAAATTGGAGAGACATGGATTTGATGGATGGACCAGTCAATGGGTAAGGAATTGGCTGTATGGTTGCACTCAAAGAGTACAGAGTTCAGTTCTGGTGGGAACTGGTTCTGATCTGATGTGGGACAGCTTTTGGGCTTTTCTCACAGAGTCTACCTTTGCAGATCCCCACTATCAAAACCCTCTCATGTAAACCCAATACACCCATCCCTGGAAGTATTTAAGGCCAGGGTGGATAGGGCTATGAACAACCCAGTCTACTGGAAGGTGTCCCAGCCCATGGCAGGGTGGGTGGAATTAAATGATCTTTGTGGTCCCTTCCAAGCCAAAGCATTATATGATTCTATGATTTCCTGAAAATGCTTGTTCCACATCAGATAAATTCATCCCTTTCATACCTGTATTAAAATCTGATTCTAGCTTGTCACTCTTGTCAGAACAAACTAAACAAAGCCAAAGAGAAAAAAACTTCAGACTAAGCAGGAATCTGATGAAGGTGATTCTTACTCTGCTTATAAAATGCTTCTATTCAGTATCGTACTCCATTCATTTCCTGTATCCTGCAGAACACTTGAGTAGTCTCTCTTCTGGAATTTCTCCCTTGCCTGTGAATTCCATTTGGGGCTTGAAAAATGAATTTTAAATGAGCTTTTTAAAACTAGTGTTTGGTTGTTGCAATTAAAAATTTTGGTTTTCATAAATTCAGATTTTAAAGCAAAAATCCTATCCCATTTCTCCTTAGGACAAGGTATTATGCCACACATCTTCAGAAATGAAAACATGAAATGGCAGGTAAAATATTTAGAAGTGAATGCTTAGCATTTTGAGAGTGTTAATTAGATGCCTTTATGCTTTCTCTGTGATGAATATTTTGCCAATGGTTGCTAATTATTATAGCAATTAGGTTTAATAAGTTGGGAATTTCACAAGCTTACGTCTTCTGGGTTACACTGCAGCCAATAGGGAATGGGTGTTAATTAAGGACAAAGAAGAGATGAATTAAGAAGACTTGATGGGTTTAAGGAAACAGCAATTAAACAAAGTGTTAGAGTGATTTGCATATTTTAATAAGTCAAGAACTCCTGGATGTTTAGGAAAAAGAGTTGTGTTTTCATTACTCAGTGCATTTTTTTTCCAAAAAGTCTTTTCAGATTTTAACACTTTGTCTCCAGAAACATGAGCTTTTGTGTACTGAATGTCAATTGTAAAGTCCTTATTATTTTATTATTAGTGTTTGGAATTTGGTTCTAGATACTAAAAAAAAAAAAAAAAAAAAAAGTAGTATTGGTACAAATATGAGCTTTCTCTCATTTACAGACAAGCACTGTGTTCTTCCAAGTTTGCATTTTACATAGGGAGATCATCCAGAATACCTCATCTGCAACTGTGACATGCTATGAAGCACTCAGAAACTTTATGTCCTGTCTCAAGCAGATATATGAACATAATAAAATAATTTTTCTGGTGAAAGTGATAACAGAAGGAGCTTGTGGGAAAATAAAGTTATCTCTTCCAATAACTAAAGAGTTAGATCATTATATTCATCAATGTTTAGAAGTAGGACAGTCAAACATTAATATTGTCTTTATTCACAGTATAAGAAATAAACACTCCTGCTGATGTTAGGGAAACCCATCTAAAATTAGTTCCATATAGCTATGCACTGACTAAATGTGCTGATGTGTTTAGTTTTACTTAGAAATCAGTTTTATTATTCCAACAAATAGTTCATAGTTCATTATACAGGCGTTTTAATTGTTAAAGATTTTGCAGCCTAGGTATCCACCGGATGCAGGGAGTGTCAGAGCCTGCTGCTGCCATCGGCGGGAGGCAGAGACGCTGCGTGCGTGAGGTGCGAGCAGGTGGATGACCTGATCCGCATGGTGGCGGAGCTCAAGGAGGAGGTGGAGAGGTTGAGGGCCATCAGGGAGTGTGAGCGGGAGATAGACTTGTGGAGTAACTCCCTGCAGGGCCTCAAGGAGAGGTACCGGGCTGAGACACCCCAAATGGGGGTGGAGCCCCTGCCTTGTCGCCGTCGGGCAGAGGGAGGGGATCTGGGAGTTGAGGAGGAATGGACACAGGTCCCTGCTCGACATGGCAGGCGACGCCCTCCCCTTCCGGCCCCACCTTCCCAGGTGCCCTTACGCAACAGGTTTGAGGCCCTGGAGACTGAGAGATCAACAGCAACTGAGGAAGAGGTAGAAAGTGTTCCCAAGAGGATGCCTAGGGCGAGGAGGTCGACTCCACGCCTCAGGACTGCCTCCATCAAGAAAGAAAGAAGGGTGATTGTTGTGGGAGACTCTATCCTTAGGGGAACAGAGGGCCCTATTTGGCGGCCTGACCCTACCCGTAGGGAAGTCTGCTGCCTCCCTGGGGCCAGGGTCAGGGACGTTGCCAGGAAGCTTCCCAACCTGGTACGCCCCTCTGATTATTATCCTCTTCTGATAGTCCAGGCGGGCAGTGACGACATTGAAGACAGAAGCCTGAAGGCAATCAAAAGAGACTTTAGGGGGCTGGGACGGTTAGTGGACGGAGCGGGAGTGCAGGTAGTGCTTTCGTCCATCCCTACGGTGACAGGGAGGGGTACGGAGAGGACCAGGAAAGCCCACCTGTTGAACACGTGGCTCCGGGGCTGGTGCCAACGCAGAGATCTTGGGTTTTTCGACCATGGGGCAGTTTATTCAGCACCTGGTCTGATGGCCGTAGACGGGTCCCTATCCTTTAGGGGAAAAAGGATCCTTGGCCAGGAGCTGGCAGGGCTCATTGATAGGGCTTTAAACTAGGTAAGAAGGGGGATGGGGGTGAAGCAAGGATTGTTGGAGCTGTGCCAGGGGGAACAATAGCAAGGCCGGGGAATAAGGTAATGGCCCAGCTGAAGTGCATCTACACCAATGCACGCAGCATGGGTAACAAACAGGAGGAACTGGAAGCCATCGTGCAGCGGGCAGGCTACGACTTGGTTGCCATCACGGAAACGTGGTGGGACCAGTCTCATGACTGGAGTGCTGCGATGCCTGGCTATAGGCTCTTCAGAAGGGACAGACAGCACAGAAGGGGTGGCGGTGTGGCTCTATATATTAGAGAGTCTTTCAATGTTGTAAAACTCGAGGCTAGGAATGACAAGATCGAGTCCCTTTGGGTTAGGATCGGCAGGGACAACAAGGCTAGCGTCCTGGTCGGGGTCTGTTACAGACCGCCGAACCAGGACGAGGAGACGGATGAGGAGTTCTACAGGCAGCTGACAGAAGTTGCGAAATCTTCAGCGCTTGTACTTGTGGGGGACTTCAACTTCCCTGACATATCCTGGAAGCACAACACAGCCCAGAGAAAGCAGTCTAGGAGGTTTCTGGAGAAAGTGGAAGATAGCTTCCTGACGCAGCTGATTAGTGAGCCTACCAGGGGTGGTGCCCCGCTAGACCTTCTCTTCACAAACAGAGAAGGACTGGTGGAGGATGTGATTGTCGGGAGCTGTCTTGGGCAGAGTGACCACGAAATGGTGGAGTTCACTATTCTTGGCGAGGCCAGGAAGGGAACCAGTAAAACCACTGTACTGGACTTTCGGAGAGCTGACTTTGGGCTGCTCAGGACAGTGGTTGGTAGAGTCCCTTGGGAGGCGGTTCTGAAGGGCAGAGGGGTCCAGGAAGGCTGGGCGCTCTTCAAGAGGCAAATCCTAATGGCGCAGGAGCGGTCTGTTCCCATGTGCCCAAAGATGAGCCAGTGGGGAAGAAGACCAGCCTGGCTGAACAGAGAACTGTGGCTTGAGCTTAGGAGAAAAAAGAGGGTTTATAATCTTTGGAAAAGTGGGCAGGCCACTAGGGAGGACTATAAGGATGTAGTGAGGCTGTGCAGGGACAAAATTAGGAAGGCCAAAGCTCATCTGGAGCTCAATCTGGCTACTGCCGTTAAAGATAACAAAAAACGCTTTTATAAATACATCAACACGAAAAGGAGGACAAAGGAGAATCTCCATCCTTTACTGGATGCAGGGGGAAACTTAGTTACAAGAGATGAGGAAAAGGCGGAGGTGCTCAATGCCTTCTTTGCCTCAGTCTTTAGCGGCCATACCGGTTGTTCTCTGGATTCCCAGTACCCTGAGCTGGTGGAAGGGGATGGGGAGCAGGATGTGGCCCTCACCATCCACGAAGAACTGGTTGGTGACCTGCTACGGCACTTGGATGTGCACAAGTCGATGGGGCCGGATGGGATCCACCCAAGGGTACTGAGAGAACTGGCAGAGGAGCTGGCCAAGCCACTTTCCATCATTTATCAGCAGTCCTGGCTATCGGGGGAGGTCCCAGCTGACTGGCAGCTAGCGAATGTGACGCCCATCTACAAGAAGGGCCGGAGGGCTGACCCGGGGAACTACAGGCCTGTCAGTTTGACCTCAGTACCAGGGAAGCTCATGGAGCAGATTCTCTTGGGAGTCATCATGCGGCACTTGAAGGGCAAACAGGCGATCAGGCCCGGTCAGCATGGGTTTATGGAAGGCAGGTCCTGCTTGACGAACCTGATCTCCTTCTATGACAAAGTGTCGCGCTGGGTGGACGAGGGAAAGGCTGTGGATGTGGTCTACCTTGACTTCAGCAAGGCTTTTGACACCGTCTCCCACTGCATTCTCCTCAAGAAACTGGCTGCTCTTGGCTTGGACTGGCGCACGCTTCGTTGGGTTAGAAACTGGCTGGATAGCCGGGCCCAGAGAGTTGTGGTAAATGGAGTCAAATCCAGTTGGAGGCCAGTCACTAGTGGCGTCCCCCAGGGCTCGGTGCTGGGGCCGGTCCTCTTTAACATCTTCATCAATGATCTGGACGAGGGCATTGAGTGCACCCTCAGTAAGTTTGCAGATGACACCAAGTTAGGTGCGAGTGTCGATCTGCTCGAGGGTAGGAAGGCTCTGCAGGAGGATCTGGATAGGCTGCACCGATGGGCTGAGGTCAACTGCATGAAGTTTAACAAGGCCAAGTGCCGGGTCCTGCACCTGGGGCGTAATAATCCCAGGCAGAGCTACAGGCTGGGAGATGAGTGGTTGGAGTGCTGCCAGGCAGAGAAGGACCTGGGAGTGATAGTGGACAGTCGGCTGAATATGAGCCAGCAGTGTGCTCAGGTGGCCAAGAAGGCCAACGGCATCCTGGCTTGTATCAGAAATAGTGTGACCAGCAGGGCTAGGGAGGTGATCGTCCCCCTGTACTCGGCTCTGGTGAGGCCATACCTCGAGTACTGTGTTCAGTTTTGGGCCCCTCGCTACAAGAAGGACATCAAGGTGCTTGAGCGGGTCCAAAGAAGGGCGACGAAGCTGGTGAGGGGCCTGGAGAACAAGTCCTACGAGGAGCGGCTGAAGGAGCTGGGCTTATTCAGCCTGGAGAAGAGGAGGCTCAGGGGCGACCTTATCGCTCTCTACAGATACCTTAAAGGAGGCTGTAGAGAGGTGGGGGTTGGCCTGTTCTCCCACGTGCCTGGTGACAGGACGAGGGGGAATGGGCTAAAGTTGCGCCAGGGGAGTTTTAGGTCAGATGTTAGGAAGAGCTTCTTTACTGAAAGGGTTGTGAGGCATTGGAACAGGCTGCCCAGGGAGGTGGTGGAGTCACCATCCCTGGAAGTCTTCAAAAGACGTTTAGATGTAGAGCTTAGGGATATGGTTTAGTGGGGACTGTTAGTGTTAGGTTAGAGGTTGGACTCGATGATCTTGAGGTCTCTTCCAACCTAGAAATTCTGTGTGATTCTGTAAAGGTCTTACAAAGCTTGTTGTAATGAAAACTCAAGTAGCACATTCTGCTAATACTGCATGTTCAGAACTAGCTGATCAACACTGAATCAATGTTCCAAAATGTTAGCAAGTAGAAGCTGATCTGGATGCAATTCATTTCAGAAGCACTGACATAATCTTAATGATGTACTTTTATCGCAATTAAACATTAATGACATTAGATATACCTGAGCCAAGAACAGTGTAAACAGTTGTGCTCTGCTAGCGTGGAGCTGATGTGAGGAGCTGATCTTTTGTGTGCCAAGAATTACAGGACTATTGAAACCCATGAAAATAACAAACTTTAAATAGCTCAAAATATCACACGTAGCTGGGGATAACATCCATGGAGCTCAATATAGGCTGTTTTTTGAAGTGGGTGTCAGACTAATTCACGAAGAAGTGAGAGGAAGATGATGAGGAAGAAGAGATGAAGAAGATCAGAAGGTAGGCATAAAGAAGTTTCCATGAGTATGGATCAGAGAAAGAAGCCTGGTACAGTAATTAGACAGTAATACCCACTGTCGAGTGAGCAAGATGAGAATGAAGATGCCTGCCTGTGCCTCACCCCATCCCCCGCACCCTCCCCCCGCACCCCCCCCCAAATGGTAGTTTTGTCACCAAAATTTAGCTAAAATGCAATTGTGTGGGGGATTACGCTTGTAGTCATAATAACATAATAATATTCATTTTTAGGAATAACTCAGGCAGAAACAGCTTGCCTTCTAGTGCTGTAGCCATTAATTAGCCACTTCTCACAGAACAGATTGTCACAGGAAGTTTTAATGTGGCAGCACAATAAGAATAGGCATAACCAAAATAGCACTCCATAAAGTTGAAAGTTATCACCGACTGATAGAAATAATAGTACCAACCCACTGCAAGTCATACAGGCTTAGCCATCTGCTGCTACAAGTTTTTTTTTGTTTTGTTTTTTTTTTTTTTTTTTGTGTGTGTGTGTGTGTGTGTGTGTGTGTGTGTGTGCATGCGTGCGTGCAGCTTGAGCTCTAGGAAATATAATAAAGCATTTGTTCCATTTAGAAAGATGCAGTTCCAGTAATGTTGCCACAGGCAAAATATTAATAAAATCACCTTCTATTTCTCCAGTTGCTCTTTAGCTAACCACAAAGTGATTTCTCTGCATGCCTTGTCATTTCAAAATCAGACTCCTGCTGAAGTCATCTTCATTTCTGAATCACATTTATAACAAAAAAAAATATTTATAAATAATCATTTATGCAGAAATGATCCCATTTCTGAGGCAGCAAGTGAAAACATCTTCTGCTGACCTAGCTGATCAACAGGGAGATGCTTAATCAAAGAAAGACATAAAAGAAATAATGTGTCCTTTTCCACTGTAGTTGGTGTGAAATAGAAATATGCTGCCTAATCAGATAAAATTTATAGATCTATAAATAGGGTTTATAGAGTCAAAAACATTAAAAAAAAAAATAAAAAAAAAAAAAAAAAAAAAAAAAAAACATGGTTTTTATTTTCAGTAAAACCTTTTCATTATGAAAATTTGATCAAGTAAAAAGTTTTCCTTTAAGAACACTTTATAATACCTGATTTCAGGCTTTGGATAGCACTGATATTTAGCATTTCCCTTTCACAGAACTTCTGTGAAGAGTTGAGTGTTCCTTCCCAGTACTGAGAATTGAGGACACCAGCTGCCTTAGCAGTATCATTTCATCTCACTCTTCTGTTTCTCTGTGAATTCTCCCATCTCCTTATAGCTGAAGGCACCGGTACAGACCTTGGCATGTGAGGTGAAAGGAGGTGCATCAGAACACCTCAGTACTCAGCAGAACAGGGTCTATTTATCAGTGAGACACTTATACTATGAAAAGGAAAAGACATCTCTTTCTTTCATAACTATTCAAAGTAAATCCCCAAAGTATCGTTCCATTGAGTTGACAGTCTGTTTAAAAAAATATGAACACAAACATGCAAATAAATGTAAGAGAAATGGGCATAGAACAGTGACAGAACAGTGAGGTTCCTTAAAAAGGTATAGTTACTATTCAGTTTTATTATGCCTCAAAAGGGTATTAGCTGTTACAGTTAAATACCGTCATATGAACAACATTGTTACTAATACTGCACTTATATGATTATATGAACTGAATTATTGATCTAATGTAAGAATTCTGTGAAATCAGGGAAATTTTGGATAGAATCTGATGGTATGGTCAAGGCAAAACTATACATAGTGCTTAAGGACAGGCAACATTCTCTCAGTAAATAATTAGGTATCTGCTTGTAAGCCATTAAAATCAGCTTCCACTCTGATCCACTCAAATGTCACTCTAATGTCACACCTACAGCACAGATCACTTAAACAATGTCTACGTTGTGTTTGATAACACAATGCCAAATTTTATTAAGATTATTAAGATTATTAAATATCTGTTTATTAAATTTGATTATTAAGATTAAGATTATTAAATATCTGTTGTACATTGTATGATAAATTATTTTCCTATTGTCTGTGATATTGGGTAGACCGAATGTGATTTTTAGTGACACAGTTGCTCAGACCATTAAAATTATTTGGTGATAATTAATGAGCTCATGTCTTCAGGCTGAGGACTTCATACTTATGACTACTTCCTGCTTGATATTATAAATTCTTAGAGAAATGACCTTTAGTGACCTATGATAAAAATGTCAAATGTCATGTTTCTTCTGTTCTGCAGTCAACAGTCCATACTTAATGAATGTTCTAAATTTCAAGACAGCAGCTCAAAAGGGTACTTCAATGGTGGAACTATAATAGGGGAGACTGAAGACCTCTTGATAACCTCTCATGGAAAGGTCAAATGCAGGAACTGCTCATTTCTGTGTAGTGGTTCATAATGACTGGCACTTTTGCTGTGCAAGGGTTATCTTTGTAAGGAAATTGCATTGGTTCATTTAGTGATTTACAGTCTTTCCAAATGAGAACATATAATTCCTGTCAAGAAAGACAATCTACATCCTCTCTCATTATGCATTTAACTTTTTTAAATCTGCAGTTTTCCTTGGTCATCTGTCTTTCTGACAAATGCCTCATGAACCTACTCTGATATTAAAGGCAGGCTTGAATTAATAGATGGATCTTGTGTTTTAAAGATGATGAGATTTGGGCTACAATCACCAAGGAAAGGACTTAGTGCTACACCTTCAGATACTTTATCATTCAAATCTGTGAAGTACCCCTAATGGAGGAGGTGGAGTTGCTGATTTTTATTTTCTTTTCTTTCTTTCTTTCTTTCTTTTTTTTTTTTTTTTTTTGAATACTCTAGTAAAAATAAAAATTCTGCAATGGAGGAACTGTTTCACTGTTGTTATCTTTATAACTTCACGCTAATACAACTCACATTCACCTGGACCTTTCAGCCTCTGTGTTAAATGGTACTTGTCAGATAAAATCATTTGGGCTTTCTTTTCCAAGAATGACAAACAAAAGTTATTAGAGAACCTGAAATTATAATAGGGAGGAGGTAGAAAAGACACCTTTGTTTTGTCCATTAAGAGATCAAATTATCAAAGTGCTGATAATGAAGTTCAGCTGTTAAATCTTTCCTCTGAGTTCCCTATTCTTGACATCCAGAGTGTATGCTCATGACAGGATAGAACAGACAACTCCATTTGTATTCAATGTCTCTAAATTACAAGCATGCCACCTGGAAATACCCTGAATGCTCCAAAGCCCCCCAGACCACTTATCAGTCCATCAAACTTTTATTATCTACAGCATTCATGTTTTCATCACTTATTTGTCAATCTTTCTGAAATTTGAGGCACTGACTCAACAGTCAGACTTTGTTTATTTTGTATTTTGCTTTCAGAAAGTTGCCATGTATGTGGTTTGGTATTCTATTGACCAAGAAAATATATTAATTAGATCAGTGATAAATCTGAACTCAGTAACATAATTTAAGCAGTGTCTGATGAGTACAACTGCATAGGTAGAGGAGAAGGTGAATAGAAAAAAAAAAAAAAAAAAATGTAAATATGTATTAAATCTATGACAATACTGAAATATTGTTGTGACAAAAGAAAATTAAAAATGCATCCAACTAAATCAAAGGATAAAGTTTCCAAAAGAACAGAATTGTGTAAGGGAAAATATTGGATTTCAAATGATCTCTTGAAAGAGAATAATTTCCTTTTTTTTTTCTAAAGAATCCAGTGGTGTCACAAACCAGTATGTGCTGTGGAGGTAATTACACTTTCAAATTGTGTTTGAAAGTGTATTTAGGGAAACAAAAATACAATTTCCAGAAATTCTAGCAAATCCCCTCCAAGTATAATAGAGCTTAATTACATAATCATACTACTTATGTTGATTAAATCTTCTTAGAAATTAAATTAAGAGATTAAATCTTCATGGAAAAAAATGAAGCTTTTTTTTTTTTTTTTTTTTTTTTTTGTTTATCACATGAATTAAAACATTTCAAAATTTTCAAATAGGCATGATCCTATCAGTGACCTATTAAAACAAAGACAGCATGTAAGATAGTTTCACAAGATAAGTAATTTAGGAGTTATCCTGGGACAGACAAGTTCATGAATCCAAATAATCCTAGAATTAAATCTATTTCTCTGTGCTAGCCAAGGTTAGATCATATCTGCTCTTGGGTGATACATGGTCTAACAGTTAGGTGTTTTGTATTCTGACTAGTGTTATAGGGAAATAATGGAAGGAACTATATAACATAATCATTTAGTAATGTTTCTTAGAAGTTGTCAGTTGCTGTCAGTAAGCTGTCACACAACAAACTGTTTCTTCAGCTTCATTATTTAAAGAGATAGAGAAACAACATATAAAACTGTACTGAAAGAACATTTGTATGGTTGGAAAATAAGGTGCTTAAAATTCTAGATATGCCTGTGTACTGGGTCTGGCTGGGATGTTAACTTTCCCTGCAGCAGCCCATACAGTGCTGCGCTCTGCACTTGTAGCTAGAACAGCAGTGGTATCACACCAGTGTTGTGTCTGCTGCTGAGAAGTGCTGGCACAGCATCAGGACTCTCTCTGACCCTCCTAGGGGGTGGGCAAAAAGTGAGAAAGAAACATCAGCAGGGCAGCTGACCTAAACCAACCAAAGGGATATTCCATACCATATGATGTCACACTCAGCAATAAAAGGTGGAAAAAGGAAGAAGAGGGGAGGGGTGGGCTCTCGTTGCGAAAACGTCTGTCCTCCTCCCGAACACCGGCTACGTGCGTTGAGGCCCTGCTTCAAGGACGTGGTCAAGCATCGCTCATTTGTGGGAGTAGAGAGTAATTTCTTTCCTCTGCACTTCCACATAGCCTTTACTTGTTTTGTTTAGTTATTCCCTTTCCCCCCTCCCTTTTCCCCTTTCCCTTTTTTCCCTTTAGTTGAATTGTTTAATTAATAATAATATTTCCTTAATTATATATATATATATATTTTTCCCCTTTTTAATTAAATCATCCTTATCTCAACCCGTGAGTTGTTCTTTCCTTTACTTCTTCCCCTCCTCATCTGAGGAGGGGGAGTGAGAGAGCGGTTGTGGTGTTCAACTGCCTAGCACGGTAAAACCACCACAGCCTGCATAAAGATGACTTATACAACATAATTAGTGAAGCGGTATTGTGGATAGGCTATGGAATTGATCATATACTTCTTTCCTTACAGAACTT
The DNA here is from genome assembly GCF_011077185.1 of Oxyura jamaicensis. NCBI lineage: Eukaryota > Metazoa > Chordata > Aves > Anseriformes > Anatidae > Oxyura > Oxyura jamaicensis. The sequence continues at coordinate 33,942,336 of NC_048893.1, forward strand.
CTGTGCTCAAGGACATAAGATGATGCTGGATATTTTCTCTAGGAGGTTGTCACAGAAATTAAAGAACAAGAAGTTAAAGAACAAGGTGAGAATTGAAAGGAGCTAGGGCTACCACACTAACATGGAAATTCAAGGAAGAATCTAGGCTATTTCCTTTACAATATCATCTCATTTAGCCTATGGAATCTAAATCCATTTTTGCTGAGTTGCAAACACTCACAGTAGCTGATCCAGAAGATACAGACATCTATACTGCCTATGTCTCCACTGCTATCTAAACAACACAGACAGTTGTTTAAATGCCATTATGTTCTCCCAGACTGAAAGGAAGATCCAGTTTCTAACCACTCAGCCTGTGTCTGACACACTGAAAACCCAGTAGAGTGTGTGATCTACAGTTTATGCAGTCATTTGACATAAGAGCACACTCTCCAACTCCTGAACATAGAGTTGAACTGCTGTACGGAATTATTTTCAATAATTGAAGGGGGCTTGTAAAAAAGATGGAGAGCAGCTTGTTGATCGGGCAAACAATGGGGAAGAACAAGGGGGAATGGTTTTAATATGAAAGAGGTGAGATTTAGATTAGATGTTAGAAAGAAATTTTTCACTCAGAGGGCCCTGGAACAAGGTTGCCCAGAGAAGCTGTGGATGCCCCATCCCTGGAGGTGTTAAAGACCAGGTTAAATGAGGCCCTGGGCAACCTGATTTAATGCGTGGTGTCCCTTCCCATGGCAGCGGGGTTGCAACTAGGTGGTCTTTAAGGTCGCTTCCAACCCAAGCCATGATTCTATATGTACTTCATGCATGTCATGGGTAACTGCTCATAATTTGTATCTTGCCTCTGTCTTGATTTTTTTTCTAAACTGGAAAAACATTATTCGCTTTCCAGCCTCCTCCAGTAATTGATTAAGAATTAAGTTCTACCTATCTACCGAGAGAGTGCTTTCTAACCACAGACAACAAACACATTTTTCCTTGAAATTTGAACAAAGATATACTAAGTGATTCATCTTATATTTTATTTTTGTGTTGGATGTTGAAACTTCCAAGTTTATCCTATATTTTGGAAGTAAACTATCGTTTTTGCTTTTATTGAAGAAAAGGCAGGAGGGAAATATAAAGGAAAAAAAAAATAATAAAAAGAGAACATTCTGCCATCAAGCTGAAAGAATAATTTAATGTATTTCATCAAAATTAAAGGGGAATAGAATTCAAGAAAGGGAAGAATCTGGAAGGAAGTGATCTCTAATGGGCAAGGCTGGTTACTGTGTGCTAATATGGTATGTTATTATTTTTGAAAGAGCTGGTGAAAAGATTAATAAGCAAAACTTTATTAATGTCTATGTAAATTTATGCATGAACTAATTGGAATACTAAAGTTCAACATCATTAATCGAGACTTTCAAATAATATTGCAGTTACTTTGAATTCTCCATCTTCTTCCAAGCAGCCAGTTGTCCTGAGACTATCTATGCCTAATGACTTTGGGAGAGCACTAAAGCTTTCACATTATTCACAAATTAATTGTGCAATCATTCGTGATTATTTTCAAAGTGTATGACATATTTGGATATAAGAAGGTCCAGGAAGAGAGTTTCTTGTGCTCCTGAACAAAGTTTGTTTGGGATGTGTGTTGGGGGTAGGGTGGGAAGGAAGGTGGAAGGGGGTGTTGCCCTGTCTCCCATTAACAAAGTGGCTGGGATTCCAGTAGGTGATGAGACAAGGGTGAGTCTCATCACTAACAGTGAGTCTCAGCAGAGCACCTGAAAATAAGAGGGCATTCTTCTTGAATGAAGTTATTCTGAATTACATAATATTGCAAGAGAAGTAAAAGGAATTTCAGTTCTTAGAACAGAAAAATGGTGATGGGGATATGGGCATTATTTTTACCAATTTCAGTTCTACCTGTCTGGGACAGGTTCTATCTGTTATCTCCAGCTGCTTGAAGCTAATAATGAGTAGAGATTTTGAAATGGTGAAGTTGGGTTTAGATGATTGTTTTTCTGCAGTCATTATTCTCATCTGAGTACCTGATGAAGCAATCACAGGGGTTAAGAGTACAGGGCAGATGAATGTCCTATGATTCGTCTAAGAGTTATTCTTATTCTCTAATCAATGACTATGTAAGTATTTTATACAAAGTAGAACAGCTTCAACAGGAGGAATAAAGAATACACCCACCATCTGGCTTAACTCAGTTTTAAGGTACTTTGCCATCAAATAGCAGATCAAATCCTTACAGAAATAAAAAAAGTAATAGGATCCATTCTGAGCTTTCTGAACTGCTAAAGCAAAGCTGCAGTTTCGGTCAATATATCCTCTCATTTTTCTTTACATCTGAACTTTTTGTCTACTTTAAAATTATAATAGCTAAAGGATGATAAAAAAATATAATATTTTACAACTGCACTTTTTCATCTACTTGAAATGACTGAGATGTGTAATGACTACAAAGACAATCCCCTCCATTTTATGAGCTTTAACTTCCTAGCAGACATAATAGGGAACCCTCAGAGAGAAAAGAATGGTGATTTACAAAAAATCTATACATCTGTAGGTAGTTTATCTCATTCCATTGGTAGAAGCATATAGTCAATAAGTAGAGACATCAGTAAATTGGGGGGAAAAATTAAGAAACTAATTCAGACATGAAAGGAAGAACCATATAAGAATTATTATTATTTTTTTTTTCTATAAAGAATGAAATCATTATATGTTTGTTGAACTCAGAATGATCTTCATTAATTATTAAAATGAGTGAATAAACTAATAAGACTGTTAAATGATGAAGAATACCACATCAGATTAAATATAGATCCACCTTTTAAACACAGGAGGAAAAATCAGTGGTTCAATTTTGAATTAATGCACATATATGGTACACAAACATTCCTAGTTAAAAACTATGCTTTATGTTTGTCTGAAAGAATTATCAGGTAGTTTGAAAGATTGAATACACTGTGACCCACAAGCTTTTTTCAGTGAGTGTTCTGATATATATAATTTAGTGTGAGACATTACATAAAGTTTATCCCAGTCAGTGCTGCTGCTAAAACTTTGCACATGGCAACCAACATTGAAGTAGTCATGAACTGGCTTGCAGCTAATGTCAGACTAGGAAATCCTTTCTTTAATGTGAGGAAAGGAGAATGGACATCAGTTTCCCAGTTATTTGGGAACTGATACCTTCAAATACAAATCCCTTGTTTATGTAATTTAGAAGCAAACAGGGAGGGGGAGAGTGGAAGAGACTTTCTCAAATCAAGAGAAGAGCAAAGCTTCCCCTTTTTGGAAGCTGTGATCCATTAGAAGATCTTGGCTGCCCATGTAACCACAGCCTCAGGCTACTGAATTTGTGCCCAGAGTAGAAATGGAGACACAAAGGGAGACACTCAGTGTCGCTGCTAAAACTTTGCACATGGCAACCAACATTGAAGTAGTCATGAACTGGCTTGCAGCTAATGTCAGACTAGGAAATCTTTCTTTAATGTGAGGAAAGGGGAATGGACATCAGTTTCCCAGTTATTTGGGAACTGATACATTCAAATACAAATCCCTTGTTTATGTAATTTAGAAGCAAAAAGGGAGGGGGAGAGTGGAATCCCATATTCCATATGCTTATGGGATTATCCTGAAGTTGAGAGAAGAGTTAGGAATGCTTAAATGTTGAAATTTCTTGTCTAAGTTCTTCCAGTGAAGAGAGAAGCAAAATACATGGTTTTTGTTTGTTTGTTTGTTTGTTTGTTTTTCCTTTCCTTTCTCTGATGTTTAAGAAGAAGACTTGTTGCAGTCTAATTTATTTGGAATCAAATCTGAAACTTTGTGTCTTACACAGAAGCATGTGCTTTTTGCAGCATATTATTTGTTGCATTAGGATGCTACTGTTGTTAAGATGCTACTAATCTGAGTTGTCTGCTGGACTAGAAGCATTGTGTACAATTACAATTAATTGGAAAAAAAAATAAATCTCTCTCTGGTGGCTGAGGCCAAGTAGAAGTATAACTCTGTATTTTCCATATGGTAAACTTTTACTGAGGAAATTAATATAAAACTCTTATTAATCCACAAATATGAATGATGGAAAATATTCAAAGTCCAGGGCCCTGATCTGAACAAATGGGCTATATCTGAACAAATGGGCTATGCCCTGACATCTGTCCTTCAGTGTATTTCTCCCTGTGGATTCAGTTGTGCCATAAATAAAAGTGATGTGCAAATGCTAGCGGAATATTACTTCTGTAGTATTCTTTTCATCTCAGTGGTGTAGTGGATGATGTAGGTGGTATGAACCAAATCAATCAGCTTCACATTGATAGAAATATCAGTATCAGCTCTACCATTCTCTATTATTTCTCTTCCAGGAAAGAAGTTGTTCATGCAGAGTCCATATCAACACAGGCATATGTAATGCATAGAATACTGCTTACACTTTCCCCATGTAAAACCCTCACTGAAATTACATTTTTCTTCCTAACATTTTTTTTTTTTTTTTCTCTAACAGTTAGCAGCTGTGCAGTCTCTGTGCTTACAGCACAGTAAAGCAGATGATTATTGCTCTCTACTACGTCAGGTGCATCCATATGTTGACTGAAATGCTCAAGTATGACAGTCAGATTTAAGACAATATTTTAAAAGGACGTGTTCCTCCATCACAGCGTTGCATTACAGTAAGTATGCAATAGGCTTAGGAGCCAAGGATCCTTCCTTTTGTAAACCTAAAAGAGAATAAATTTCAAGGGTTACAGACTGGGAAAAGAGGATAGAAATACCATGTTCAAGGTGAAAGACAAATGAAAAATATTTGGGATAACTATTTATTTATTTATTTATTTATTTTTCCCCAGTAGAATGGTGGAACAAATACCTAATTTTCAGGCAAGGATCAGCCAGATGTCATAACCCTGTTATGTCATCTGTTAAACACTTAAAAATCATAATAAGATAATAAAATCCCTAATACCCAACACATTAACATATGAAAACAAAGTAAAACTATTGTCATAATTTAGGAAAACAATTTCCTTATGAAAGATGTATTTTATACATGATGTTATGACTTTCTTTTTTTTTTTTTTTTTTTTTTTTTTACTTCATACTCCTAGGAATGTTACTTTTATTTTGAAGCAAATATATTTAGACTTCAATATCTGCCTATGCTTTTTTGGTGTACATTGGTATTCCTAATACATAGCATCAACAAAATCATAAAATTAATGGTAAGGATGTGTTCCCTTAGCGTAACAGAGGCTCGGGCTGCGTGCATCCAGAGTGCTGGCAAGGCATTCAGAACTTGTTAACTGAATATCATGCTGAGGATCTGCTGAAAAGCAAGTACTCATGGGCTTTCTATAATCTAGGTAATAATGTAAATTAGAAATTGATTATTATCTAAAGCATGGAGTGCCTGACTCAAATTTGTATGCCTGGAAATCCTAAATGTAGTATAAAAAAGGTAGACACCATAATTTATGCTAGAAATGTATTACTCAAAAGATTTTATTGGAGTCTTCTGCACAATTAGCCTAAAGATTTCCGTTTCATGAACTTTCTTCCCCTCTTTGATCTTGAATATAAGTCTTTGGATGCTCTGCTTTTTCTCAGAACATAGAGGCTCCCTATTGGAACTCACAGCTGATGTTCAATGAATCCATTTGGTCAAGAAAGCATGCCTGAGACCCTTTAATTACAACTCTGTCCCCATGGTGCAATGCAGTGTGATTCACATATAAATGTACTTAGATCTTCATTGCTTTTGTTGGAGGATTAGGACTACTTTTGAAGACAGAATAATCACATATAAAAGACACAGAACTCTGACTTGCAGTTGAAGTGCAGTTCCAAATTCTTGATAGATCTTGATAATGTCATATCTCAATAAGTACCCATTTTCCATTACTTTTCTTACCTATTAAGATGGAAATTAATACAACCTTGGTATATTTGTACAGGACTTTGCATAAGCTAGCACCAGTCCAGAACAGGGTTGGTAAAAGTTGTTCCTGCTCATAATATTAGCTCATTTCTGATAAGAGAGATCTAGAAAGATCACATTACCTGTGGACAAAGACGATATACAAAAATAGAACTACTGTACACTTTGGTTCAAATATACCAAGGACCTACTGAAGTGATTTGTTTTCACCATTCTTTTTTTTTTTTTTTTTTTTTTTTTTACTGTTGAAATGATAAATGTTGAGAAGAGAGATTAACTACTATAAATGGTACATGTATATATTTAATTATTATTCTTTAGTTTCTGGCTTTGACTATGTGCCTGCATACTGACTTATTTGTGCACTTGAAATAATTTTATCCACTTCTAGCTGATCCACAAACTCTTTACAGCTAAAGCATATCTCAATCTTAGGTAATCAAGTTAAACACATAAATCCCAATGCATCCAAAATTGCTTGTATCTCTGTTTAAAAGATTGTTTTCATAAAGCTTTGTGGTCTTTTATACCATTTTTTTTTTCAAGTCTGTGTGCCAGAAGTGTCTCTCAGGCTTCTGCCTGCTTCACCAGTAAATTCCAATTCTCTGCAGAAAAACAGTACATTGCTGTTACAAAAAGGCAACAGAAGTAATGAGAGCACACATTGATCTTGTAGATTAAAGCCCCAAGAATACTGAATCATGGTACAATATTGGTAGAAGACAAGCAAAAGGCATGTGCTTTAACTATTTTCTTTAAACCTTTAAAGGCAAATATTTTTCATCTTTTGTAATGACTTGGCAGAAATCACTACTTTAAACTTCAGTCTTCTCCCTATTATTTCCCCCCCCCAAAAAAATAAATAAAAAATAAATAAAATAAAAATCTAATAGAGATGTTTTACTTCCTAAGTTATTCATTATTTTCAATGTTACTGATGATATTGCAGAATAAAAAATTTGTCTCAGCATGGTGCAATTATATACATTTTTCCATTTGCAATACTAAAACCTCAATGTATCACTGTATATTGTTAATTTGAGTTGTCACATGGCCACAACATGAATAATTTCCACTTATTTATATGAGATATATATATATATATATTTGATGAATTACAAGCTTTTCTGTGGACAAGAAGCAAGAGCACAGAGGTAGAGTATAGGAATTTTCATCCCTCTTATACCAGTCCCATGAAAGGTGCCTTTACTGAGGACAGATATTTCTCCATGTGCCAAGAGTGTGCCAGTCCTAACGTGGCTGAGCAATTGATTTCTGCCTGTTGCCTATGGATCCGGAGTAGTGTAGTCTGTTTTGTCTTTTCAGAGGGAACATAGTGTTTTTCTACATACCGTGGTAGTGGCTTCAGCCTTATTGTTTTAACTTAACTTTGAGAGAATACTGTGTACTTTTCTGCCTGTAGAATAATTAGTATTCCTCTGTCTGAGGAATTTTAAACCCATATCTTTTACATTTAGTCATACAATCAAAGAAAGAAAGGTGCTGTTGCTTCTCACTTTTTTTTTTTTTTTTTTTTTTTTTTTTTGGGGGGGGGGGGGCACGGGGTGCTGCATGTGCTGGCCAGCTGGCTACAGTGTTTAGGACTTTTTGGTCAAAAGAAGGAGGCGGTCATCTGAGGAGAGATCTCCTAGTCCAGCAAACATTTGTTCCTGCTCTTGCTCTTTAACACCTCCCTTGATCTTTGTCCAGTGTCCACTTAGATAACATACAACCAAAACAGGGGAGGATCCAAATGTCAACAGCATCCTGGCTTGTATCAGGAATAGTGTAGCCAGCAGGACCAGGGAGGTGATTGTCCCCCTGTATTCTGCTCTGGTGAGGCTGCACCCTGAGTACTGTGTTCAGTTTTGGGCCCCTCACTGCAAGAAGGACATTGAGGCCCTGGAACATGTCCAGAGAAGTTACAAAGCTGGTGAAGGGTCTGGAACACAAGTCTTATGAGGAGCAGCTGAGGGAACTGGGGTTGTCTAGTCTGGAGAAGAGGAGACTCAGGGGAGACCTTATTGCTCTCTAAAACTACCTGAAAGGAAGTTTTGGGGAGCTGGGGGTTGGCCTCTTCTTGCAGAAAACTAGCAATAGTATGAGAGGGAATGGCCTCAAGTTGAGACAGGGAAGCTTTAGGTTGGAAATTACTTTTTTTTTTTTTTTTTTTTTTTTTTCCTCAAAAAGAGTAGTCAGGTATTAGATGGGGCTGCTCAGGGAGATGATGGGTCCCCACCATCCATGGGGTTGTTCAAGGAAAGGTTGGACATGGTGCTTAGGGACATGGTTCAGTGGGTGACATTGGTGGGGGGGGTATGGCTGGACCAGATGATCTTGGAGGTCTTATGATTCTATGATAGGGGAACAACTACAAATTGCAAAGAAAAAAAAAAAAAAAAAAATGAAAGAAAAGACAAAGAATATAGGAAAGGCTCTTTTGTTTGTTTTGTTTTGTTTTGTTTTCTGTTTTAAATCTTTTCAGATTTAAAACCCTGTTTCTTAAATTGACAAAAGATATCCCAATGCAAAAAAAAAAAAAAAAGCCACTAGGTAGTTTTATAAAACAATATTTCACCCTAAGATGTTCTTTAAACAGAAATTTGTTTGAAATAAGATTTTAAAGAGTATTCTTCAAAGCATGGGCCACTGATCATCCATGTCTTCAGTACTTACACTATTTTGTAGCTCCATGTTCTCAAATTACGTTTTGCTTAGGGTGCAAAGCACACCTTATTCTTTCACCCATGAGTTACCTTAAAATCAGGGGCATCTCACTCAAGGTTCCCAGAGGATTTTCAGGCACCTAGGGCTGACTCTGAATCATTAGTTCATCGTTCTTTTAAGTAGATGTACATTCAACTAAGTGCAAAGTGTTCAGCTGCCTGTCTTTCAGTGGGGAATGTACAGATGCACTCCTGGACATTAGCACAATAATATACTCATGGGAATCTGAATTTTCCATTACCGCTTGTATCTTTTCAGCTTGCTTTTGCACTTTGCAGCACCAAATATTTTAGAAGCAAACTGATGGACCAGCTGTAGTCAGTCTACGTAAATATCACACATACTGTCACTTCTAAGAGTATAATTAAACAGGAGTTAGAATTTGCAATGTGTTGACCTTTTATCAATTAAAGATAGGCAGGGGACAGATAGAAGAAAAAAAAAAACAAAAAACTTCTGTGATATTATTTAATTCATGAGGTCACTCAGAATTGTGGCTTTTTGTTATGTTTGATATATAAGAAATTCAGTTATTATTATTATATTTTATGTATTCCTTTTGTTATTGTTAGTCTTGGTTGTTTTTTGTTGTTGTTTGTTTTTTGGGGGGGTGTAATGTAAGAAGTTCAATAGATTTTATTTTTTTTTCCCATTATGAATTTTCATTTTATATTTTGGTTCCCAGCTATGCTTTTCCAGCTGTTGCTGGAAAGTAATTACAATTCAGTCAAGAAAAAGCTTATACATGGTATCTACAGTTTGGTAAATTTTCTAGTGCATTTTCTGAAAAAAATAAATAAATAAATAAAAATCAGCTTACTTAGACAAGATTTGATTCTCTACCTGCTATTATCCCTGTAAGAGTCAGAATCTTTGTAATAGATTTTGAGTATAAATGTTGGGACAGAGTCTCTTGGTAGGATTTGCCACAGAGGTGACACATTCTCCTCTTGGCAGTTGACATGGAGATGACACATTTTCCACTAGCAAATACCTAAGGGAAACTTATAATTAGCTAGCCTTCCATGATCACCATGGTTGATATAGTTTAGTTACAATTTAGTTCTGCGGTACCCTGAAGCTGATATTGATACATGTTTCTAGGCAGTCCTATTTATTTTTTCCTCAGGCATTAAGACAATGGGAAAGAAGACAATGGGAAAGAAGACAATTGGGGTTATTCCTTGAGTTGTTTCTGGGAAGAGGAAAATGCTACCAGATTAAAGTTGAAAAACAAAATGAACAAACATATAAAAACACGGAAACAGTGAAAGCAGGCAAAAATGAAAGATATACTCAGATAATAGAAGGTGTTCCAGCTTGGTAATCTGGAAATATATAAGTATGTTATTTGATACAAGTTTAGGATAAACTGAAACAGAGAGTTTGCACACATACCCAACTGGCTTCAAACTGGCTTCAGATAGGGTGGTTTTTTGTTGTTGTTGTTTGTTTTTAAATTATTATTATTATTATTGGTTATTTTATTTTACATTGTTTTATTTTGTTTTTATTTTTAATTTTTGTTCCTGTGGACTTATGGGTTGTGATTCCTTCCTTTTGCCTCAGAGAAGGGGAAGAAAAAGAAATTGTGAACGTTGGACTGATGGAAGTTTGGAATTTTTTTGCCTTCAAAGTATAGCTTAGTATATATTTGTCTAACAAATCACACAAACATTACTTATTGCCTGATTACAGCTTCATTATATTTTGTCATTACTTATATTTATTTGTAAATTTTGACTTTAAAAATTCCTCTGTAGACTTTGATGTAACCAATTCCAGATTCCCATCTGCTAGCAACTCTGAAATATTACTGTTTTCCATGTGAGAAATGAAACATGCTGTAAAGGGACGATAGCAGGAGCCCAGAGACATTAAGAAGGTAATGTACCTTGTCAGATTAGTTTTATTTCCTCTAAAATGAAATCTATAGGTCAGCACAGACCATTCTTGTCCATCAGGCCTTTCTTTAATCTCTATGTTAAAGTAGTAGACGTAGCTGTAACACTGGCCTGGCTAGGCAGAGGTGATCCTGCATTTTCATGAAGGAAAGGAAAGCTCTTTTGTCTCAATTGTGTGGTGCCAACACCGTCTTGTCATTCTGCACTCCATTTTCAATTCCAGAGATCCATCTCTATCTGGAAGAAAATAATGTTTCAGTTTTCCCCAACAGACACAGGAATCTTTATAGACTTCAGAATGGTCTATAGATGCCCCAAACTGCTCCAAAGTTGTAGTAGTTTGTAGTAGTCTTTTGTAGTATATTTTTTTTTCCCCGTTCTTTCATTTTTGTTACTGCCAGATCCTACTATAATAGAAACCACATTTCTAGCAATATAGTATGTTGAACTGAATCAATAAGAAGGAGAATTAATGAAGAAAATATATTTATTATTTTCTAAGACAAAAAAGCTATCTTCATTTTTTTGATTACAGGATATATTACAATAATTACTTCAATAAAAAAAGTGACGTCTGTTAATCAACACTTCATCTGAGCCAGCTTTTGCCTCATCTGAAAAATTAATGAAACTTTGTAAACTGATAAATTGCATTTTGAATATCAATAAAACAATTTAATATTTAGTTTTTAAATGAGTGACAGTTGAGCCAGTTATAATGAGAATCTGTTTTGAGGAAAATGTTAAAATTGAAAAATAGAGTAAAATAAAAAAATAAAACCATTACAGAAACATAAAATATTGACTTTGGGGAAATGGAACACATAAAATAGAACATTTTTCATGACATGGCTTTCCAACTTGGACATAAGTTTTCTACATTTTAAGGTGTTATCTACAAGCAGAAATCTGTAGTTCTCTACACTGAAACAAATAGTTTACTTTCTTTACCTCACCTAAAAAGTTACATCTTGTAAGAGGGCTCAACAGGCCTATCAGAAATACCTCAATAAGTAACTGCTAGGTTTACATTTCAAGTAACATATGCTGTTTCAGATTTGATTTTAACAAATGCTAATTCAGAAAAAGATAGGACAAAAAGATTAGGGGTGTCATTCATTTTTTTTTATTATTTTTATTTTTTCAGACACACATATCATAGGGTATCATGCATAAAATAAGCTTAGCTTAAAATTTAGATAGTTTATCTGTTCCTTCTTTTCAAACATTCTTTAGATTACCAAAGAAATTGGTTGTAGACCTCAGAGCATTTTGTATATGGCATTAAATACAGGCTTTTCTGAAAAGGGTGGATTGGTGTTCTCTTATTGCTTAACAAACTATTTATCTTTTATTTATTTATTTATTTATTTATTTTTACTTGTGACATTATTTAAAGTGCAATGTAATTTCTGTTAGATTTTTCCAAATGACGATATGCCCCAAGGGAAAAGTTTCCTTTGAGGTTGTCGGGTAATACACAGGAAAAATTGAAATTATTCACATTCCATTAGTCAAAACTAAACTAAACAAAAACAAACAATTTAATGAACAAACAAACAACAACAAAACTACAAGTATGTACTTCCATCATTTTTAGCTTACATTGCAAACAACAGTAAATTATGATCTTTTAAATTTAGACTGTGTAGCAGATGATTACAACTCTATTTAAAATGATGTTTCTTTTAACGTGTCTTATAGTACAAAGTGAGCTGTCAGTGCAGCAGATTTTTTTTTTCTCTGTATCAATGTATATATTTCATTAAAACATATGGGAAGTAAAAGGAATTTTGGCAAGTGTGCCTCTACAGAGGAATCAAGTCTGTAAGAAGACTTGGTTGTAGAATTCATTTCATGTCAAAATGGATTATATATTCAATTGGGTAGGCAAGAATTCTCATGTGTTAGCAAGACTTTTATTTCCAAAAATGAAATAATTTTTGAAATGTTGTTTAGCTAAATTTGTAGTAGAGTATGTAAATAGGCATACGTTTCTGGACTGAATAAGATCATGTTTTTAACTCATTCAGACTGGAATCAAACTGGAATAATTTTAGCAATCTTCTTACTAAGCAGGGATATACCATGTTTGTAAAAAGTATCTGTGTTTATTCAGATAGACTAGTGGTACTCCAATTGTGTTCCACTGAATATTAGATTTCCATCTTTCTTTGAAGATATATGACATGAAGCTTATTCTGGGAGACAATATGTGAGACGATACGACTGACTGAAATTCTAAATAAGTGCACCCAAAATGTAGCTAAACATTAACACTCGAGAGGACTTAAGGTGGCAATTATACTCCTAGCAGAACTAAATTCTGCCTAAATATATATATATATATATATAAAGAACAACTCAGGGATACTGTAGCAAGTTAGGATGTATAAGTTAGCAACTTATAATTAAAAGATTATGGAAAAGCAGAACAATCCTCATGAATTTTCCCTAAAATAGCCCCAAAGCTGTCCAGAGCCTCTTTTCCTAAAGGTTTATATGAAAGTCACATTCAGACCAGATATTATAGATTTTTGTGTTTCAAAATGCTAAATTTTAATGGAAGTATAAAATACAACTTGTGAACTCTCACCCAGAATTAGAATTTGAGGAGCAGATTATATTTTTTCTCTCTTTAGACTGCCCACACAAGCAGAGTAAGTAATTTTCTCTTCACTTACATGTGTGATAAGCAAAGGTTTTTACTTTCAGAGCATCCAGACTGGGTAAGTAATTTACTATTCTCTGTAGGAAAAAAAGTTTCAGAAGTTTCTGTGTAAAGCAGTGAATATAAGTCCAAACATAATAAGGAATATTAGCAAGATCCAGATTAAAAGAAAAGAACAAAAAACCAAACATTGGTGTTTCAACTGAAAAGCAGTAGTACTGAGGAATTTACCCTGTGTGTTACTTATGTCATTACTGATTTGGGAGGCAAGATTGCCATGAAAATATTTGTTTGGTTTAGAATGATGTACAAATATTTAATCATAAGCAACACGTATATTTTGCAGAAATTCAAAATGGAGCCAGGATTTATGAATGCAGATGTTTCCCCCAGGTCCTTTGTTTTATCCCAAAGAATTTATCATTACACAAAATATCACAAACCAGATTTGTTAAAAGTTAAATTACCATATTTCTATAGTCCACTCCTATCATGGAAAATCTACTAGTTCTTAAAATCCCTATGGTCTAGAAAGGAAATTTATTTATTTATTTAGTCTTCCAGAAAGCTTACTTCAGCACAGAGACTTGGATTTATTGCACTAGCTTAAATCACTAAGCAGCTAAATTAGCAATATGACAGTCATAAATTTTCCGTAATTACCAAAGTGCACCCCAAAGCAAGATTCTGATTTTAGATGAAGTAAATTTGACATCTGGAAATTATCTGTTGCTACTTAAATGAAGCTTTCTAAACTGAATCATTGTGTCCAAAGAACAACAGTGAAGCTAGTGAAGGGTCTAGAAAATTTAAGAATTAAAGTTGTGTTTTTGCAGTGTAAAATTCTACTAACCTTGAATAGTCAATAGTGATTGCACAGGCAAAAGAGTGGCATAACAGTGGGGAGTATGTTAAGCAGATATGGGGACAGTGGAAGGTCCCACTCTCCCAAAATAAGGAGGATGGTTAAGAAAAATCAGACAAGCAGCTGTGGAATCAGCATGAAAATAAATAAATAGATAGATAAAAAGGAGAAAAAAAAAGGGGGGGGGGGGGGAGCAGAAATTAAAGAAGGTTGGTCAAATAAAGTTGTACATATATGGTACAGTAACAAGCATCAAGTAGGTTGTGAACCTGTATTACTCAGCCATTAGGGAATCAGGTGAGGAGAAATCAGGCATCACATAAAATTATTCACAGAATCACAGAATTTCTAGGTTGGAAGAGACCTCAAGATCATCGAGTCCAACCTCTAACCTAACACTAACAGTCCCCACTAAACCATATCCCTAAGCTCTACATCTAAACGTCTTTTGAAGACTTCCAGGGATGGTGACTCCACCACCTCCCTGGGCAGCCTGTTCCAATGCCTCACAACCCTTTCAGTAAAGAAGCTCTTCCTAACATCTGACCTAAAACTCCCCTGGCGCAACTTTAGCCCATTCCCCCTCGTCCTGTCACCAGGCACGTGGGAGAACAGGCCAACCCCCACCTCTCTACAGCCTCCTTTAAGGTATCTGTAGAGAGCGATAAGGTCGCCCCTGAGCCTCCTCTTCTCCAGGCTGAACAAGCCCAGCTCCCTCAGCCGCTCCTCGTAGGACTTGTTCTCCAGGCCCCTCACCAGCTTCGTCGCCCTTCTTTGGACCCGCTCAAGCACCTCGATGTCCTTCTTGTAGCGAGGGGCCCAAAACTGAACACAGTACTCGAGGTATGGCCTCACCAGAGCCGAGTACAGGGGGACGATCACCTCCCTAGCCCTGCTGGTCACACTATTTCTGATACAAGCCAGGATGCCGTTGGCCTTCTTGGCCACCTGAGCACACTGCTGGCTCATATTCAGCCGACTGTCCACTATCACTCCCAGGTCCTTCTCTGCCTGGCAGCACTCCAACCACTCATCTCCCAGCCTGTAGCTCTGCCTGGGATTATTACGCCCCAGGTGCAGGACCCGGCACTTGGCCTTGTTAAACTTCATGCAGTTGACCTCAGCCCATCGGTGCAGCCTATCCAGATCCTCCTGCAGAGCCTTCCTACCCTCGAGCAGATCGACACTCGCACCTAACTTGGTGTCATCTGCAAACTTACTGAGGGTGCACTCAATGCCCTCGTCCAGATCATTGATGAAGATGTTAAAGAGGACCGGCCCCAGCACCGAGCCCTGGGGGACTGGCCTCCAACTGGATTTGACTCCATTTACCACAACTCTCTGGGCCCGGCTATCCAGCCAGTTTCTAACCCAACGAAGCGTGCGCCAGTCCAAGCCAAGAGCAGCCAGTTTCTTGAGGAGAATGCAGTGGGAGACGGTGTCAAAAGCCTTGCTGAAGTCAAGGTAGACCACATCCACAGCCTTTCCCTCGTCCACCCAGCGCGACACTTTGTCATAGAAGGAGATCAGGTTCGTCAAGCAGGACCTGCCTTCCATAAACCCATGCTGACCGGGCCTGATCGCCTGTTTGCCCTTCAAGTGCCGCATGATGACTCCCAAGAGAATCTGCTCCATGAGCTTCCCTGGTACTGAGGTCAAACTGACAGGCCTGTAGTTCCCCGGGTCAGCCCTCCGGCCCTTCTTGTAGATGGGCGTCACATTCGCTAGCTGCCAGTCAGCAGGGACCTCCCCCGATAGCCAGGACTTCTGATAAATGATGGATAGTGGCTTGGCCAGCTCCTCTGCCAGTTCTCTCAGTACCCTTGGGTGGATCCCATCCGGCCCCATCGACTTGTGCACATCCAAGTGCCGTAGCAGGTCACCAACCAGTTCTTCGTGGATGGTGAGGGCCACATCCTGCTCCCCATCCCCTTCCACCAGCTCAGGGTACTGGGAATCCAGAGAACAACCGGTATGGCCGCTAAAGACTGAGGCAAAGAAGGCATTGAGCACCTCCGCCTTTTCCTCATCTCTTGTAACTAAGTTTCCCCCTGCATCCAGTAAAGGATGGAGATTCTCCTTTGTCCTCCTTTTCGTGTTGATGTATTTATAAAAGCGTTTTTTGTTATCTTTAACGGCAGTAGCCAGATTGAGCTCCAGATGAGCTTTGGCCCTCCTAATTTTGTCCCTGCACAGCCTCGCTACATCCTTATAGTCCTCCCTAGTGGCCTGCCCACTTTTCCAAAGATTATAAACCCTCTTTTTTCTCCTAAGCTCAAGCCACAGTTCTTTGTTCAGCCAGGCTGGTCTTCTTCCCCACTGGCTCATCTTTGGGCACATGGGAACAGACCGCTCCTGCGCCATTAGGATTTGCCTCTTGAAGAGCGCCCAGCCTTCCTGGACCCCTCTGCCCTTCAGAACCGCCTCCCAAGGGACTCTACCAACCACTGTCCTGAGCAGCCCAAAGTCAGCTCTCCGAAAGTCCAGTACAGTGGTTTTACTGGTTCCCTTCCTGGCCTCGCCAAGAATAGTGAACTCCACCATTTCGTGGTCACTCTGCCCAAGACAGCTCCCGACAATCACATCCTCCACCAGTCCTTCTCTGTTTGTGAAGAGAAGGTCTAGCGGGGCACCACCCCTGGTAGGCTCACTAATCAGCTGCGTCAGGAAGCTATCTTCCACTTTCTCCAGAAACCTCCTAGACTGCTTTCTCTGGGCTGTGTTGTGCTTCCAGGATATGTCAGGGAAGTTGAAGTCCCCCACAAGTACAAGCGCTGAAGATTTCGCAACTTCTGTCAGCTGCCTGTAGAACTCCTCATCCGTCTCCTCGTCCTGGTTCGGCGGTCTGTAACAGACCCCGACCAGGACGCTAGCCTTGTTGTCCCTGCCGATCCTAACCCAAAGGGACTCGATCTTGTCATTCCTAGCCTCGAGTTTTACAACATTGAAAGACTCTCTAATATATAGAGCCACACCGCCACCCCTTCTGTGCTGTCTGTCCCTTCTGAAGAGCCTATAGCCAGGCATTGCAGCACTCCAGTCATGAGACTGGTCCCACCACGTTTCCGTGATGGCAACCAAGTCGTAGCCTGCCCGCTGCACGATGGCTTCCAGTTCCTCCTGTTTGTTACCCATGCTGCGTGCATTGGTGTAGATGCACTTCAGCTGGGCCATTACCTTATTCCCCGGCCTTGCTATTGTTCCCCCTGGCACAGCTCCAACAATCCTTGCTTCACCCCCATCCCCCTTCTTACCTAGTTTAAAGCCCTATCAATGAGCCCCGCCAGCTCCTGGCCAAGGATCCTTTTTCCCCTAAAGGATAGGGACCCGTCTACGGCCATCAGACCAGGTGCTGAATAAACTGCCCCATGGTCGAAAAACCCAAGATCTCTGCGTTGGCACCAGCCTAGGAGCCACGTGTTTAACAGGTGGGCTTTCCTGGTCCTCTCCGTACCCCTACCCTATTATACACTTCTGCTGTGCATACCTGCTTGCAGGATGCCTGCCATTGTGCCATTGCAATCACGAATAAAAATGTTACTTCACTAAGATCCTTGCCTGAGCCTGTGTTATTGGCTGTAGATTGTTTCTCACAGAAAATAAGCCTTATGAGGCTAAGGAAACTGGGATTATTTAGCATAGAGAAGAAGAGACTCAGAGGCGAGCTTCTCTCTCTCTCCAACTACCTCAAAAGTGCACGTAGAGAGGTGGGGGTCAGTCTCTTCTCTCACCCAAGCAACAAACAATAGGACAAGAGCAAATGGCCTCAAGTTGTGCCTGGGGAAGTCTAGATTGGGTATTAGGAAAGAATTATTCACTGACAGGGTTGTGAGGCATTGGAACAGTCTGCCTTGTGAGTAGCTGAGTCACCATCTCTGGAGGTATTCAAAAGATGTGTAAATGTGTTTAGGGAGTTGGTTTAGTGGTAGATTTGGCTGTACTAGGTTAAGAGTCGGGCTTGATGGTCTTAGAGGTCTTTTCCAACCTAAATTATTTTATGATCTTATGAATAGTAAAATGTGCAGCTTTCAACACTTATTGATTTGTGCTCCTAATACAGATGTTGCCTGGAATTATGAAACTCTTTGGATGCTACCACTTACAGGCAACGTCCCATATAGATGTCAAGCACAACTGAGTTGTTTGAATTGCAGTGTCCTCTTCATATCTTCTAGAAATGTCTTGTGACATTCCTGTGTTGTTTTTTTTGTCTGTTTTTGTATTATTATTATTTTTTCCATTATTGGAAAAGGCTCTTTGTGTTGTGAAGAGTATCACCTGAAGTATTATTTTCCTAATGATAAGGAAAAAATTGCAGATCCCACTTTGCTCTGAACATAACCTATTTTTCCTGAGTTATTCTAATGGATATACCTAAAACACAAAACAATATTTACCAAGCTATCTCTGACTATATTATGTGTTCTTCAGTTTACTTTTCTAAATTCATAATGGAAAAATAGTCTTTCTGAAAGCTCCACCAAGTGAAGTTTACTATAAAAAGCAGAACCTTACTGCCTGAAATAGTTGCTTGTAAATTGCAGGATCAGGACCAAAAAATATTCTTAGGCACATGCAGGAAATCAGAGGAAGAGGAAGAAAACTAAAGGATGAAACTAAAACATAAATGTCAAGACACAAGATATGAGGTACTAAGTAACATATTTTGGATTTTGGATATCTGGACCTGCTCCAATAATCCCACATCCTTCTTGTGCTGGGGGCCCCACACCTGGATGCAGCACTCCAAGTGGGGCCTCACAAGGGCGGGGAAGAGGGGGACAATCACCTCCCTTGACCTGCTGGCCACTCCTCCATTGATGCAGCCCCAGATGCAGTTGGTCTTGTGGGCTGCAAGTGTGCACTGCTGGCTCACATCAAGGTTTTGATCCACCAGAACCCCCAAGTGCTTCTGTGCAGGGTTGCTCTCAATTATTTCTCCATCCAGTCTGTGTTCATGTCTGGCATTACCCTGATACAGGGGCACCACTTTGCACTTGGACTTGTTAAACCTCACTAGGTTCACATTGACCCAATTGTCAAGCTTGCCCAGGTCCCTTTGGATGGCATCCCTTCCTTCTGGTGTAGCAACTGCACCACTCAGCTTGGTATCATCTTGCTGAGGGTGCACTTGATCTCACTGTCTATATCATTGATGAAGATATTAAAGAGCACTGGTCCCAGGGACACCACTCATCACCAGCCTCCACCTGAACATAGAACCATTGACCACCACTCTGAGAGCGGCCTTCGAGCCAGTTCCTTATTCATTGAATTGTACACCCTTCAAATCCATACCTCTCCAATCTGGAGAGCAGGATGTCATGTGGTACCTCCTGTGTCAAAGGCCTTGCAGAAGTCCAGGTAGATGACATTAATTAGTCTTCCCTTGTTAACTTATGCAGTCTCTCAATCATAGGACACCAGATTGGTGAGGCATGATTTGCCTTTGGTGAAGCCATGCTGGCCATCTCGCATCACCTCCTTGTCTTACACATACCTTGACAGTGTTTCCAGGAGGATCTGATCCATGAGTTTCCCAGACACAGAGATGAAGCTCACCAGCCTGTAGTTCCCCAGGTTTTCCTTTCTACCCTTTTTTTTCCTACTCTTTTTTATTAGGAATTATCTTCCCTTTTTTTCCCAATAACCAAGTACTTCAACTGACTGACAGGATTTTCCAAATATGATGGAGAAAGACTTGCCAACTACATCAACCAGTTCCCTCAGGACCTTGGGATGTATGTCATTAGGCCCCATAGACTTGTACCTGCTCAGTTTCATCATGTGCTCTTGAACTTGTTCTTTGCTTACTGTGGGAAGCACTTTGCTCCCCCAGCCCTCATTTTCATGTTTTGGGAAATGGGAGTTGGAAGAAATCTGACTGGCAGTGAAGACTGAGGCAAAGAAGTTACAGAGTACCTCAGCTCTCTCCGTGTCTGTTGTTACCAATTCTCCCTTTTTACATATAGAGGCATTAACTCATGAGGAAGTGTTGATAAGCATTGCATATTTCTTCTGTAAACTTGGTTCATTAATTATTTTACTGTATGTTGTAGATGTCCATGATTTAGTCAAATATTCTTCTGTTGAAGATGTATTTTTTCTTATTTGATATTCATGGGAGAAAATTCTTAGATAATGCCTGCAAGACTGACTCCCTTTACAGTGTTTAAGCAATGGATTAAATCTCCTTTGAACCAAATAGGAATAAAATAGAAACCAAAGAATATTCAAGGTATTACACATACAGCAGTAGAACTTACAAAAAGAAGGAAATGAAAAATGGCATAGACAACACTTTTTTTTTTTTTTTTTTTTTTTTTTTTTTTCTTTTTTACAGCCACAGTGGAAGTGGTTGTTTGGGAAGAATTCTAATTCTATGAATTATACAGGTTTGATAGTGCCTACTAGATGCAAACAGTTTAAGAAGCATAAAGAATTTACCTTATAAATTGTTGCTGATATATTAAGAAATAATATAAAAGTTGTATGAGAAACAGAAATATGAGGCTGGACAAACATTTGGCAAATCAAGAGCATAGACAAACACCTGTGAGTCATAAAAAGCTAATAGGAGACAATTTCACTGTAGGGCAAATAATGTCATAAGAAACAATTTCACAGGAGCACAGAGACAGAAGATGCAGCATCTTCTGGAATCGCTTTAAAAGTGAGAATGAGAATAAATCTCACCATCAAAAAGGAAAATGAAGGAGAATGTAGAAGTAATAATCAGAGTGATATGGGAACCCCAACATCAGTTGTAACCGAGATGCCAGTAACCCTAACATTTGATTAGAAATTCTGATCAGAAGGATTGTTGACCAATGCCAGAGAACATGCTAACAGATAGACAGTACAGACTATCTTAAGCCAGTGTCTGAGTCCACATATTGTCCCACATGCACTTAGTAGTTATATGTAGATTTTATTTCACAGATTTGTTGATAAATAAAATGCTTAGCATATATCTGGTCTGCAATTGTAAGATAAACATTCAGTATAAAGAGAGAATAAGAGGAACAGAATGACCATGGAAAATATATATATATATATTTCAAATAAATTGACTGATTTAATTAGAATATACAAACAAACCCACTACCAATGCCCTATTTCCCCAAATAGAACTAGTATGCTACTTTATATTAGTCTTTTACCTTTTTTTATTTTTCTTTGTCCGTTTCTGATGCTCTCTAGAATTTGTCTTTCCTTCATTCTTCCAAATCCCATGTATGTTTTAAATCCTTACTCTTATCACCCACATACCATATTGAAATAGGTTTAAATATTATTTGCCTTAAGCTTCAAACCTAACACTTAGCACTATGTTGTTGAGTAATTACTGGCTCATATGCTCAAAGATATATTTATCTGAAAAATTCAAGTCTTGGGGGAAAGCAAACTTGAACTGTTTGACATTGGTCAATAGGCTGCAATTGCCTGGGTATGCTGGCAGTCATCCACAAAATCAGTCACAACGTCCTGTTGACCCAGTTTGAATCCTGTGTTGAGATTACACATATTGTATTATTTGGATTCAGCTTTGGTTTGCAGAATACTGTTTCCAATTTATGCAAGTTTTAATTCTGTTTTCACAGCTGTTGGCTAGCTGTCTCCCTACCGCTTTTATCTTGAGAAATTTATCATATTCTATTTCCTTTTGATGCTTTTATTTTTTGGTTAGGAATAGGTTTAAAATTCTTTGCCAACTCTACATTCTATGCTTCACACTAAATCCTTTCATATGTCTTCTGAGAAACCAATGTGGAGGCTACTGAGACATTTTAGGACCACATCAATCCCTCTTCAAATACAACATGTTTTTGTTGTTGGTGTTGTTGTTTGTTTGTTTCCTGTTCTTTAGCCTCCATGTTATTCATCCCTCCCCTATTTAAATACCTTCTTAGTCATGGTGTACATCAACTGCAATTTATTAATAGTGAATGATTTTCCACTAAGCAGTATGTGAAACAGGGGGCGTATTCTGTCCTCCAGCTTCCTCAATGTCTGTTTAGAATTAACACTTCCATATTTACTTGTTGCCATAGCCATACAGGGAATAAATTCTTAAGTAAAAATAATAATAATAAACAAAAATAAACCACTTATATAATATGAACTATTTAGAAGACTGTTGGAACAAGATTTATTGATGATGAATCAAGATTTTGAAATGAAATCTAGTAGAAATCCATTAACATGCAAGTGGGGGATAGTAAATAAATGCCATTTTCTGGAGACAGGCTTCCTACTAAAGATGCTACTGTTAAGGTAGTGCAAGCAAGACTGAGTTGTAAAAGTTGTAGCTTCTCTTCTGCAATATTCAAAACAAAACAACAAAAAATAACCTGTGTGTGTCACTTTTTACTCTTATGCAATGGTTTGTTTCCTATGTATATATATATATATATATATGAACATATGGACTTGATTCATAGGAAATTAATTACTGCTGAGATTAAGATAGTGGGATCATTTTGAGTAGTAGTTCTGACAGTAAATAAACTCAGTTCTGGTGCTGGAAAAATTATTGGAGAAAAACTCTTCCTGTTATCTGTAATCAGGTTGATATTTACTGTGGTGTTTATAGAGATGGGTTTAATATTGGAGAGGAAAGGAGTGAAAAAGGGCCCAGTAGGACATACAAATAGGTTCTGTTAAACCTGAGGGAGTTGAAATTCTGTGTGTACAATTTAACAGCGATCCTGAAATATCTGTAAAGACATGATCATTATTCAGACTTTTTAATAGACTTGATCCAGGTGTTTTGGATCCCCGACAATGCAGAAATAATAATATTTCTACACAGATTGAAGCACTGGTTGCAAGAGTTCCACAATGCTGCTCTGTAGAGAGTTGATTGTACAGATGTAATCAAAACAAACCAGACCATTTTCATTTCACATTGCTCATAACTGAAGCAATGGGAGAGGTGAAATGTGATCATGAATGCATTAGATTTGCAATCACCCACTCACTTCAAGGCTGTTATCTGTAAACAATATGTACCTACTGCTTATAGGGTATATTGGCAAAAGCAAGATTAACTATTCCAAACTGGTTAGGATAAAAATAATAATAATAAATAGGGAAGAACCAACTTTGAGCATTCTTTTAATGGGCAATAGAACCATTTTTTGTTCCTGTCAATTTCTGTTGTATTTTCCTCTGTTATTCCAGTTACATTTTCCACCTAAATCCATCTTGTCAATTTCACCACTCACTTCCCAAGGCCATATCTTAAGTCCTAATCCCCTTACGTATTTCTATTTTCTCCCCATGTCTCTATCTACTTCTTTGGTCTGTACCCTGACCGAAAGAGAACATATTGAAGAGACACAGAAGATATAAATTGGCTAGAAGGTTCACTAGAAAGCTATGAATGGTTAGTCCTTCACAATAACATCTGAATTCTCCCCATCTCTGCCCCTACCACAGGAAATAAAGATACCCCCCTACTCCTAGCCAGCTACCATTTTTCAGGAAACCTATAAGTATTTACTATCTTTGTAAAGATCGTATGTTACAAAACCTACTAAGTTTTGACTGAAACAGGTTGACAGGTTGGAAAAATATTATATTGAGATAGATAAATTCTAAGTATAATAATGAGACTAACTATGGACTCTTAGAAAGTCAGTCTAAATACATTTGGATTTATATAAATCACGCATAAATGAACCTACTGGAAAACTGGAGAAAATAAAAAAAAAAAAAAGAAATAGTTCTGTCTGTTAGCTAACAAATGCAAACAATTCCTGAGATATAAGTATTGAATAACATTCTGCTTGTCTTTCACATCACCAAAATCAATAAAACATTTGCAATATGAACTTTTAAATTCTTTTTCCTGGAAGTTTTATATGTCACAGTTAGTTCACAGTGAAAATGCAGTGCTGGACATCTGAAACATAGCAATAACATTTTTTTGATACTACAACTAACTCTAGCTTACTGAATACAAATAATGAGGTGACAAAAAGAGACATTTGTCCTTCTGGTCACAGTCAAACTATAGTTGACTGAACATTCACTTTTTTATTGTAGCTGTCACTTATAGAATCTTTAGTAGAGAAAAAAATATACAAAAAAAAAAAGCACTAATTTCAATGGTCTAAGCATATGTATGCCTAACTGCTTTTTAAAATAAATGTAGATTTAAAACCCCATTTCAAAATAAGCTGGAGGCATCCTTGACTGTTTCTGAGTTAGGGTTTTAATTAGCAGAGTTGCTCACACATATCTGAAATTAATGGTACAATTACGTTATCATTTAAATGTGTCTTCCTATGGAATGAAAATCTGTGAAATTTTGTGCTGTGTATTTCTTTGTAGGTGAGTATGTTTGATCTCTTTGCTTTTCTCTCCATTCAAAACCTTTTTTACTGAATTGCCCAGTTTAACTATACTTGGGAAAGAAAATATGCATTTAGTTCCTAGAAATTTCAGGAAAAAACAGCAGTCATACACTGAAATAGACCTGTATTTGTGCTCTCCTTAAGAAAAAGGCTTCAACCATACATAGAGAGAATGTCTACTCTCACTATTGTGATTGCTGCAATAATAGTAATAAAATGACATTTTTTGCCTTGTATGAGACACCTGAACATCCAAACATGAGACAAATCATCAGAAAACAGGCTTCTTTATACAGACAGAACTACTAGTTCATGTTATTAGAGTATGAAATTGATATTTTAGTCTTCCTGAACACAATATCTAAATTTAGCACAGCTAGTGCCCTTTCTTAAACAACTGATAGTGAAGTATGTAAATTAGGAAAACAAGAAACTTCTTGAATGATTCCAACACTGAGTCATAAACAAATCACACACACAAAAAAAAAAGTTCAGAGAAATACTAGGCAATGAAACACAAAATATGTTCCCTCACTATTTTTCATATGTGTTCAATGTTGAGATGCGCATACATATATATATAAACCTTGGAAATCTGATATAACGGAGCAGCAATTTGTCTTTTCAAGCTAATGACGTGCATCAAGGCATGAAGTGAAATTCCACACTACATCCTCATTGCATTGAGAACAACATTCAACTCATCCTGCAAAGTGAATGAGAACTATATCAACTTTGAACACAATTTCTTTCCTGGAGATTTGAGAGGACTCCAATACAATTCAGACAGCTCTATGAACATGATTTATAGATCTTTCCCAAGATACATTGACTATATCCCTGGTTATATGTTCTCTAAGTTTTGGTACTTTCACCTTCCTTCAGCCTTTTGGTAGAAAAAATGGGAAGTAAAACCATTGCTAGTTGACAGAGTTACATTAGCACTCTCTCCGGGATTTCCTACTACTACATTCTTCTTAACCAGTAAGTAGAGAAACTGTTATGAAGATTTTATGAAGATTTTTTATGAAGATTTTATCCACAAAGCACCACTCTGTCAAAAGGGATTTCAGGAAAAGAAGATTTTCTCCTCAAGATAACAATACCATGTGTGTTTTCTACGTCAGTATACCTCTGTTCTCCTGTTGTTTTCACACCTGAAGCTCCACGTCTGAGCTTTCTGTGATTCCAGGTATGTTACAATCCTCACTTCATCTGGAGCTGAGGAAGCCCACCATCCCACTGGGTCAGCGAATTATTCATATTTCAGATGTGTTTGTTCCCAGGGTGTCTATGAAAGGACAGTGCAGTTAGTTGAACAATAAGGAGAAAAAATGGAATATTTGGTGGCACAAAAGTAACTGAAATAATAAAACCCAACAAAAAGTAAAAGCACAACAATCCATTTCTAGTACAAAAATTCCCAATTTGAATAACATTGAATAATTCAGTTATAGTAACCACAGTGACTAACATCATGTTATTTTAAATCTTGCACGTGTGTTTGTGTAAAAGTTGTTTATAATACCTTAGTTTGCCTGACACAGATTAAAACTACACTTACAAATCTAAATGTCATTTATGTGCCGGTATATTTCCAAGATAGAATTTTAGTAGTTCTTGGAAGGAGATATCAAATGACCTAATATTACTATTCCTTCAATCAATTTTCAGCAGACTTGGTCATTTTCAAATTTATTTGTCAAAATATGTGTGTGCATGAAAACTCTCTTTTTACTACCCTTTGCAGAATATTTCAGCAACAAGTCCACAAACAATGTCTGCTCTTGTGGTCTTCCCCTATCTTATACTTGTTTGACAGAAGCATGTAAATTATGAATTGAATAGGTATTGGCTATCAAAAGATATTAACATCATATAGTATAGAAGTAACTTTGCCAGTGATATCATTTCAAGCAAAGATCAGAAAATAAAAATGAAAAAAAGGAAAAAGGAGAAAGACTTGCACTTTCACACATATTTAAAAATTCAGAGTTGAGCAAATAAGGCAAATAATATTCTTGACAATAGCTTAAATATCTCATAAGCTCATTTCTTTTTCAAAATGAACACTTTGTTTCACCTTTGTAACCAGCAACAAACTGCAAACTCCTTAACGTTTAACTGACTAATTAAATGGTACTATGAACTGAGATCCATATGATATAAAAGAGTATAAAATTCATGATATAGTGATAGTTATATAAGAAATCAAATTAATAGGAAGAAACTTTTATTTTGCTTAGTAACAGTATGAATTATTACTTGTTTGTTAACAGACTAAAGTCAAAAATATTCAGTGAGGATATCTGTGAATAATTTAGAGAAAATAAGTTCAAAAAAAAGAAGCTCAGAATACTTTCACCTTTCTATATAAATTATTCATGTCTAATTATTCACAAAATCTTTCAGATAAGAATAATGGCTAATATGGTTAATATTTAAAATAAACATCTGACATTTTATATTTTGATTTTTAACAATACTTGAGAATTTAGGTGTCAAGATCTCATCAACACAGGCTTTAGGCACCTAATTCACAAACACAATCTGAAATTCCCATCCATAAATAAATAACAAGGTGAATAAACAAATTTTCTGGGAAGTAGGAAGAAAAACCGAAGAGGAGAGGAGAGGAAACTAAGCTTCACCTGTAGATTTGGGTCTATTATGCCCTATACTCCACTTTCTCTGTGACATACCCACTAGGTAGCAGCCTTCCTAATGGCAGGTCCATTGGATCAATTTTAACAACTGCTAATTTATGGGAAAGTAGCTGTCAAAAAAGACTGCATGATGACAGGGTTCTATCATCCTTTCAGTCCAGAAACATATTTGCACTTTTAAAAATATGGATGAAATTGGCTATCAGGACTTAAAAAGGAATGGACCTAAATACACTTGGAAGACGTATGGATTGGTCCCTTACATTTGTAAACATTTCTGAAATTACTGAAGTTAATTGAAGATGTAGGAAAAGCTTTCTAAAGTTGCTTTTCTTTTTCTCCAATGAAAAGCACCTTTGCTAAAAAAAATAAATATACATTATGGGGAGATAAAAACAAATTCTAATATTCATGGTATTTTAACAGAACTAACAAATCTTTCAGAATAAGAAAAAATTCTTTACATTTTTCTCAGTTTTCGTTGAATGTAAACTTCAGATCAATTGCTTAGTTGCCAAAATATAGTTCTTTAGATGAGTACTTACAATTGTAGTTCCCATAGCATCAACTGATGCAAGTCCCATATAGCAAAAGGCTGTGGGTCAGTTACAGTTCTGAGAAGTTAGATTTTGTTATTAGTGACAATTCTGGCCAGTACCCTGTTACAGAAACTCACTGCATCCCAACAGTCTGACTCTGAATATCCCTCAAGCATTTATTAGTTACATAATCTTCTGAGTGAAAGAGGCTCAAATATGTGGAGATTACATTCAGTCCTTCTTTTAAGCTTTCAGCACTGCAAACACATTCACATTCTTTAGATCAGAATGTTATTCTACATTCATTTAAGTAATTCTTGTTTAAGCAAAAGATTTTTGTGACTTGAAAATAATATGGAACATAAAATCATAAAATCAGATAATTACAGAGTAATAAGTGTTGCAACACAAGGTCAACAGACAGACTACTAAACCTACAGCTTCAACATATTTCAGGAGGAATCTTCACTAATGATGTATGGTCAGGCATTATTTATGCTCTCATGCATTCTGCTGAAGTGTCTATCACTCCACTAACCACAAATTTCTGTATTCATCTATACTTTAGCTCTTAAGAGATCGTGCCTGTTTTATTGTATGAAGTCTTCTTGTATCCCTTCCCAAACACAAGCATCAAATACATTGTCAATTTCTCTTACTCTGATTGACAAATAATCACAGGTTCTTCATACACTTGAAAGGACCTCTATATTTGTTTCTGACTCTAGGGCCACATGCCCCAAAACAAAGAGCATTTTCAGATTTCAATTTTGCCTTAACTGATCTGGACAACACATCAGATAATGTTAATGGCTATGTTGGGTTAACAGTATTAAATCTTCTCGTCAGAGACTTGTGAGGATGAAGCTTGAAAATTCATTTTTATTTTATTTTTACCCAATGGTTCTTTCTAGATATATTACCCTCAAACTTAAATAAAAAGGAGAAATTAACTAGATGGACAAAAATCAAATGACCTTTTTAGTGACGGTATGAAACTCAGAAAAAGTTTAGACTGGAAAATTTAGAATGGAGAGATAAAAGTAAGAAATTGAAGTTATCAAGGAATTGAAATACTCTAAACACACTGGGTCAGTAGGACTTCAGTCACTGAAGTTCTAAGTCACATCTCCAACACTGGTAGCATGTTTTGTTATAGTCCATATTATTTAGTAGAAGGTTTTCTCTCTCATTCCTAGACTTGAATTTTCATGTGCTGGATATACTAAAAGAGATCTATAACTGGCAATACCCATGGATTAATTTCTTCCTTCACAAAGATTCTATTTAAATTGCTGTCACTGGATAGATATGAATAGTCAAACAGTTCAAGTTTTACAATTTCAGACTGATCTACAGTATTCTGTCCTCCAACTTTTGGAAGTCATCAACAGCTGAAGAGTGAGGCCTTGAGATCAAGATAATATTGAGATAATATTTAAGTTTTTTTTTTTTTTTTTTTTTTTTTATGTTCTGGATCTGTTAGATTACTACGTATACATTATATATATAGTAAGTGGCTTTTTTGCCTCTTTTTCTTCATCTGAAAAAGGAGAACATTATTTTGCTGCTTTACAGAACATCATGATGATTAAAGACCATTCAAATTGTTAAACATGTGCAGGTTATCTGCATGGTAGCTGTGTAAGTTAAAGGGCACATGTGCAAGTTTCTCGGAAGGAAGGAAGGAAGGAAGGAAGGAAGGAAGGAAGGAAACAGAGAAAGAGATAAAATAGTTGTTATGGGAAGAGTTCACAAAGAAGTTATCAAATATTTTCAGTGCCTATAAGATCACTTTTTTTTTTTTTTTTCCCCTAACACAATCTCTTCACATATTTTATCTGACTTAAAGCAGTATTGCTAATACACAATACCCTTCTAACTATAGAGGAAGCTGAGGAAGAATGGGAAGAAGAGAGGGGAGAGGAAAAAACAAAGAAAACAACAACAAAAACTGACAATATATTGATAAAATTTTGAGACTTCATAACGATGACTTCTTCAGTTGTAATTAAAGTAATTATCATTACAAGTGTGGAGAACAGATTCAATATTTGACAGTTTCTAGCTTTGGAACGTGCTTGAGATCAATCACTGTTGCAAAATCTTTCTTTGTGAGGTAGGGACTAACTAGTTCAAAACTTTCAGCTCCAAATCCACTTTTGAGACCTCAACAATTCATCTATAGCCCTTTATAGATCCTAACCCTTATTGGCCCAAATAAGGCAACCTGAGCAGCATTACTTGCACATGGATTTTATTGTCAGAAAAAAACAACTTCATAACATCATAGATGTCATAGGAGAATTCATGACAGCGATGAATCTGAAAGGCCCTTAGGTCTCAGTTCCAAGTTGCAGAAAAAGTCTCTATTTCAGAAACAATGAGTTTTCTTTTGGAAGAACATCAAAGATGGAGACTCTCATACTATCCCTGCAGAAAATCACCAGTGCTATGATATGTCCTGGTCTTGCCCTTGAAATCTCTCAGCAACCTCTCAAATGTTAGCTTACATTCTTCAAACTGGTGACAGCTTAATGGAAGGTCACTGTAACACAGAGACATCACAGAAGTCTATGTGTTATTTTCCTCAAGCCACATTTGGTAAGTATTCTAACATTTGGTAAAGTTTCTCAATATGTGAAAGTAAGACCAATGTTACAAAAAGAAAATTGTAAAAGCATTATTGAATCATGAAACTGGTTTATTTGAAGTCTTGAACATATTCATTTGTAAAAGAATGAATGCCATCATAAACTAATGTGATCTCAACTCTTCCTATAACATTCTTAAACATTGCCAAAAAGATTAATTTTTCCAAGTTATTTTAATGCATATAAGTTGTACTATTTTACCCCCTCACCCTCTTTCCACTTCTGCAGAAAAATTACTAGTTCTTCTGCTGATAAAAATTACTTTACCTTGTATCATTCATCATTTAAGAGCACTAGGACCCAGTCAGGACACTGTTACTGTATTAAGCTTTTATTTGCCCTCTAAAGACATTATTATTCCGTGTTTAGCATGTATACAACTAGCCCATAACTGTTCTCAGTAACAGATTCCGAGCACTAATAGTGAAAATTGTTATGATAGCTTGAGGTTTTTTCCTCTCAGTAAATACCAAAGTTAGTGAGAAGGACAGAAGTCTTTCCTATTTTGAAAATTTATCTCCTAAGACCAACCTAAATGCAGTCAACTCTATAAGCTAAGTCTCTCAAATAAAAAGGAGCTGGATTCTATTAGCTTTGTTCCTGCTGTAGGGTGCCTCCTCAGCAAATAGAGCATGACCTAATTCATTGCCATTCATTACCTTATTGTTAAAAACATTAATTATTTCTCCCATGCTTTTGCATTCTTTTGCAAAGTTATGAAGCTTTTCATCCCTGTTCCCCAAACCCAGAGTCCAGATTTTCAGCTTATACAGTTGGTATCACCTTACTCACCAGCTCAGAATTTCCATTTAACACATTTTTACACTGTGGGAAGGTTAAGAAATCCCATTATTTCCTCTTGAAAATCATCTTAAGCCCTTGTTATAAATGGTAATTTGTGCTATACAACAGACAGATCTCCAGAGGAAAGATAAAACTTCTCTGTTTGGACTTATAACAACAAAGCAAGAGGAAACATTCTCAAAACCGAAATGTAATCATGAGACAAATCAGCACCAGCTGTAATGAACACCTGAGACCCTTAACTCCTATACAATGAAAATGGCTATTTGCCTCTAACAATGTGAAAATGGGGTATTTGGGGGCATTTTCTAACTTTAATTTGATTTCACCTGCAGCATACTAATTCACTGGACAATAACTCAAAGCTCCTTCATGTTCTCCTTTAATTCCTTTCTAGATATACCAATCCTAATAGCTGGTTATAGAAGATTAATTTTTGTGGTGTGAAAACACCACAGTTAAATATTAAGCCAGCATATAAATCTACTGTTTGGGATTGAGGTATTTATTTTCACTAGAAGGAAAAATCTAACATTTTTCTCTAGGCACCATATTATTCTTATTTCATTGACTGTCATAGTGTCAAGTAATGATCCAGGAATTATTTTTTATGTTTGCCCTAGCTCTGTCACTGACCGTAAAAAAGAATATAAAGAAGTGGGATTTGTTACTGGTAATCAGGGAACAATTGTTTTTTTTTCTTATTCCCACTCACTCATTCAACTTAGACTTACTTCAAATTCATGAAGTAGTGTGAGAAGAATAATTTAAGGTTATCTCTCTGAGTTTAGCTGTTAGTTCTATTTTTGGAAAGGAAAATTAGCAAATTGAATAGATAAAGAAAAACTAAACTTCTGAATTATGTTGTAATTAATAAAAACATGAAAAACACAAAAGTGTGAGTAAGACTAAGGCTCTAAAGAGAATGGTATGATCTGGAACAAATAACTAGGAAATACCAAAAGTGATCAGCCTGAAAATTATACATACTATTTATAGACAATGTACAAAGCTCCCTAGATCACCAATAAGGTCCAGGCAGTTGAACTACATATCTGCTGTTGAGATTTTTCCATGTTAGTGACCCTCTAATCAGAATGAAAAGTTAGGGGAGATGCAAGAGTTAGAAGTGGCTGCATAAAATTTGCCTTAATAATAATAATAATAAAATAAATAAAAAATTCTCAGGACTCGTTGAATGTGTCCTAATGGGATTGGAATCCTAGCAAAATGAAACACTGTGGCTTGCTCTGAAGACAGAGAGTAAAGAAGCCTCTTTTCCTTTTATTGTCCAGAGCAATGCAGAAAGACTGAGATTCTCTAAAATGCCTTCAAGTCCACCCTTATCCCTATAAGCTATTTGATGAGAAAGTGACTCTATAGCTTATGTCCTGCCAATATTCAGTTCTAAAATTGAGATACATTACTAGTCTAAGTGTAAATGCCGTTCATGACTACCTGCCATCTCAAATCCCATTTCTCTTTAACAGTCACAGTTAAGAACTTTCCTGGTTTGCAGTTATAAAATTTCCCTTTATGCTTTATTAATGAATGAATGAATGAATGAATGAATGAATTAATTAATTTTATATCTTAGTAAAACTTCAAAAGGAAAATAGAGGTTTTTCTTCCCAAAACATTTCCCTACCATCAACTTTTTTCAAAAACCTCATAAAAACTACCGGAGAGTAAGATGTTTTTGTAGGAAGTGGGAAAATATGCATTTACATTGTCCTAAGTGAGGAAAATTAGGCAAAGAAGTCCAATGCTTAAAGGCACTATTTACAAAATGGGTGAATCCATTGAGATGTTGAAGTAAAATGGGAATCTTTTATTAGTTTTGATATGAAAAGAAGTCAGTCTCTGTCTTCATGTCAGTCCCTGGTTTTGAACAACAAAGTGCATGGCAGTAGCATCATATTTCTAATAATTTCCCAATTGCTGACTTCAAATCTAAAGATTTTCTTTATTATTGTTAAAAGGAAAATGTATGCAGTAGACTGAGCGGGACCGAAGAATCAGCCTTGACGCCAGCATCTTTAGCTTAACTGAGACAGATCCTTGGGCATAGCATTGACTGTCTATCTTGTAGGAACTTTATGGTTTAATATTTTGTCTGGGTATCTAATAGAAGAAACCTTCTTTTGAACTTCTTTGACATGTGTCCATCAAAAGGCTAGCTCATACACAACTCCTCCCAAAGACAAACATGCTCCTTGGAGTGTTATAAAATGTCTCACATGCAGAACTAGAGCAAGCATTTGGGAAAAACAGAAAAATGTGCATAGGTGGGCACCTCATGGAGGGCAAACGTTTTTAATGTTCCAATGTATGTCTAATTTCTGCAGTTATAAAAGAGAAGGAAAAGAAAAAAAAAAAAATGAGGAACATTTTACTGGTCTCATTTGCTTATTTGTGTCCCCAGTGGGTACATGTACTTCATATACCAAACTGATTTCATGAAGAAATGTTTCCTTTATCCCTCCCAAAAGTCCATAAAGTAAAGACATTTATCAAGTATGAAAGAATGACTGTACCTCTCTTTTTAAAACCTTAAACTTAGATAATATTAAAAAAGGCAAAAAATTTCAAAGTTGTCTTGTTTTGTAGACCACACTGAAATCTGAATTTCAAGCCAACTGTGGAGAAAACTGATTCAATGATTTAAAGTCAGAAGAATTTTCATGAAACTTGCTGTATGTTTTCTTGCTTCTACTCAACTTCTAAGATTGTCCAAATCCAAGAATCATGTCTGAATTTTTTCTTCAATGTTCAGACTTATAAACTGACACTTAAAACACATATCTTGATTGATGAGTCCTACATCACCTCCAAGATATAAAAAAGTAAAGAAAATATAGTAATGAAGAAGTAAAAAGAGAATAATAGTATGTAGTAATAGTGTTTATGTATTAAGCTTAACTGGAAAATGAAAAATATAATAATGGCTTAACTGGAAAAGGAAAAATAGACTCTAAGAAGAGTTGTACCTATTGTTTTCATCATATTAGTTTTAGTGTGTTAGCCGTTTTGCTACCTCTTATACGAAACTGAAACCTGAAAATGAAGATTTTTTATTTATTTATTTATTTTTATTTTAAGAACAAATTACATTCTCTTCTCAGGTAATGATTTTTTCTAAAAGTTGTGATAGCTATCTTGCTGCTCAGCCAGGTTTCTCACCTAATATCCCCACTTTCAAGCTATTCCTGGTTTACAGTTCCTTGAGAACTTCAGTAAAACTTGATTATTTGCTTGCACTTGGCCTTTAACAGTGACAGCATCACTTTGAAGACTGTAAATAGATTCTGCCGAAGAATCAAATTTTGCAGAGATGTTAGTTTTTTCTCTGTAACTGATATCCATATTAAATATGTTTCTGTTAGTTGTATCTATTGTTCAGTGATTCTAAAATACACAAAACTGAACACAGTATAAATAAAAAAAAATAGTAGTTTAGGTCACTTTTACTTTAAAATGAATCAGTGCAGTTGGGTGGATCAAGCAAATTTCCTTACTAAAGGTTTAAGTTTCATTTTTCATTGTATTGTTCTTTGTCTGACTTCTGATCCCTTTCAGACTTCATTCGCCTTAAGGCTCAGATCAGATTTACATTTAAAGGGTATAAAAATGTTTACCAATTTAAAATTACATTCTAGAAAAATCATCATTTGTTCATATTAACTTATTGATAAAAGATATCTAAAGGGAAAACAATTAAGAGGAGAAAAATAGTTTACAAATCAAAGTACAGCAATGACTTAAGAAACAAACAAACAAAAAAGTGTGTGTTTCACAGTTCATCGACATACCCAAGTTAGTTTTAAATGAGCTTTATATGAGGTAACAAGAGAAGTACAGGCCAGGATAAATTAATACTGATGACAGTAGCTAGCATCGTGCATTACAGGTATAGTTAAAAATGAGAAAGAAAATATTTCTGTAATATATATATATATATATATATATAATTTCTCACTGCCAATGCTCAACAAAATTAGAATTGCTCAAAAATATCATTTTTCTTTCCTTTAAAATGTTGTTTACTTAACTGATTCAGTAAATATTATCAGCCCAATGCACATGGTATTTTATCTCTTAGTTTCAGTGAGAAAGGAGAACAATAATCTTACATTGAAAAGATGGTGAAGCACATGGCATAAACAAGCATTTGCCATCAGCATTTTTTCTCATATATCTTTTGTCTCTCCATTCAAAAATTCGTCAAATCAGAAATTTCTTTTGTAGCAACATCTATGCGTTGGTTACATCCAAATGAGTTGTTTATAATAAATTCCTTAACATGCAACATACACTTTAACCTTGTGTCTGCTACCAATTCTATTTACTCTATTACCCTTCTAAAAAGTAGTGTTTTGTGATGTTTAGCCTATAGATATTGCTCTTTTTAAGAAAGTATATAGCAGTCATCAAAGGACATAAATCTCTGCAGGTAGTAATTCTACATAACATTGTGCATACAATACTCCCAGAATCCATCCTAAAACTATTTTTTCCTTCTTTCTTTCCACCCTGTCTCAACCCTTCATTTGCTTCTTCCTTGAAATAGGATTTCTTCATTTTCTATTTTTGTAGCTGTATTTTCAGGTAAATGGTGAGCTGCAAATATTTTACTTTTATGAGATGCTATGTAAAACTCTTTTTTAAACACAGCACTTTGAAAAGAAGGTATTTATAATGGAAGAGCCAGAACTTTTTCTCTTACTTTCACTTTGCTATCCATAAACCAGGTCTAATACCATGCCTTTTTCTGTATGATATGTATATAAAATTATTTTTAGGATGTCTCATCACCTTATGATGAGTTTAACTCATTCACTGCTTGAATATAAAGAGATCAAAATATAATGGTAAAATGCGTATTCTTTAAACTAATGTTCTTCAAAGGAGTTTATTCTAGCTGGACTGGTTAGATGATTCAGACCAAATGCATAGCTTTACATGCTGTGAATGGTTAAGAAGTTTAAAGATATTCTAAGTTATCCTCAAGAAGCCATAAATCCCAGGTTATCATATATATACACAAAGATGTGTACTAAAAAAAAAGCAAAAAAGAATCCAATTCCAAACTGATAGAAAATCACACCTTTATAATAACTCCTCATCTGTGAGGGCACATACTGATAGCCAGCTTGCCTCTGCTTGAGTCATTATCAGCTTGGCAAGAGTTACAGGTACTGGAGTACAGGCACAATGAAATCTGATCCTCAGAAAAGCACAAGTGTGGATAAAGTGTATTTCCTGTACTAGGGGCCTAATTTGTTCAGATTAACCCTGCTTTTAATACTGAGTATAAGAGATCCACTGCACATGAACACCTGGTTTTTGAGTCCTCCTGTGAGATTCATTCCTAAGGCCTGTAAACTAATGTCTCAAAAGAGCACTGGAGAGTATAATGTTGCTAGGCTAACATTAGTCTAATCAATTACTTCCATACCCTGGATTGTGAATACCCTACCTGGATTGATTAATTCTTCTATTAGGATCCACAGGTTGTTCCAAGAAGTAAAATTAATACTATGCTGCTTCTTTGAACAGGATTTGACACATTTCCTCCCTACTGCAATTATGTGGATAGAGTAGTAATGTCAGTTAGTAGACAAATTTATTGAAATAGGAAAAAAAAAAAAAAAAAAAAAAGTATTTTTTACATCTAATTCTTTGTCATAAGAAAATATACAATAATTTTTAAAATTATTTTGTGGACATGTATTGATTTGAGGACATCTGTTGCAGCCCCTGGGAGATGCTAAATGCTCAGCTTGGAGCCCAGAACAGATAGTGTACTGGGAAAGTCACATATAGCAAATCAATAGGATACCCTAAAGAGTGGCTGGGAAATTAGATATATAAGGAGATGGTTCTGCTCACTTCAGATCCAGAGGCTGGAACCCTTTCCCAAGATAGGTCCTTTCAAAAGCCAAAGCCTTTTCTTTTAAAGTAAAACCATGATACAATGTCATCTACCACCAAACTCATGTCACTTTTCCCCTGAAGAATGCTCAAACAAATTATAGGCCACTTTTGTTCAGCAACCTTCTCTGTCTGCTACATAAAGATTCACAACTACACAAAATAGAATTCAAGACCCATTAGAAACACTCACCACTTGACTCTATAACCTTGTGGGGCAACCACTCATCAGGGAAATAGGCCATTATGGGTTTCTTGTGGAGTTCATCTTTTTTTCCCCAGTTGAAAGATTACTAAAAAGTGTAAAAGGGCCTCTTGAAGTAAAGACAGAATTTATGAACACTATAACTGCTGAATTATAGCATAATGTTCTTTCTAGTGCTTATCTTCTCACTCCCCACCAATTTCTGCTTTTACCTCTTTCCCTATATTCCTATGAATCACATGATTCCTGTAGAGTAGCAGAAGCAGTAGGGAGTGCTCCCACTTGCCAGCCTCAGCCAATGATATACTCTAGAAATGAAAGAAAACATCTACAGGAAGTAGATGTAGAAAACATCTACAGAATTTTAATTCTGTAACCTGAGAACACTGAACCTGAGTGTATGAATGCCATAAATCTTGATCATGTTTTTAGTTCATTGAAAGCTCTACTGTCAATGTCATTCAGTTGTTCTCAGGGTAAGACAATTTATTATTATTGTCATTTAGAACTTCAGTCTGTAAAATCTGCCTATATCCTTCATTTGATACATGTCCTCAGGATTAACAGATCTAACAATTTACAATTCAGTACAGCAGAGTAGAGAAAACAAAAACAAAAACATAAGAAGGCATTTGAAGTAGAAGTGAAAGCAAAATAAAAATATTATCTGTTTTTCAAGGCAAGGCAATACATTATTTTTATTCCCTAGCTTAGTAGCAAGTTATTTTGCTTATCGAAATTGTTAAATCATTTTTTTAGAACAAGCCAGAATTTAGACTGTTTCTTCTGCCTAAGACAAGCAGTCAATTTTAATTAACTCAATGTGCAGGAGTCTTTGGTGTTTGTGGAAACTGGGCACACAGCCAATCCCCAAAGCACCTCTGATCAATTTGCTTGGAAAGAAGTGAAGAAGAAACCTTGGAAGAGGTTTGCTTAGAGAGCTTAGAATTATAGTCTGAAATCTCAACAGCTGGAAATAAAATTAATTACACAGTTCTGCCTTCTTTACCTATCAGCGTAACACCATTAACATCTCTGAAGCTACTCACGTGAATAAACAAAAAGAAGCCTCTGCTGTAGAGATCCTGGTTATTATATGGAAATTTTGGTATACCAATTCAGCTTTAATGTTTCTGTTGAAGTTCAGTAAATCTATAGTATATACTGTAATAATTCTTATTTTATTATAAATAATAAAATAATAAAATGATCATATTTAAATTCATGCATGTTTTTGTGTGCATGCTCACATACACTGAATTTTAGACAATTTTTGAGGTGACAATAAAAAAAAAAGAAGTCTGAGATTTTATTTTATACTTTTTGGACTGAATCCATGAGGCATCATTAAGGTGGTAGGAGATGTACACTGAATTTTCAAACAACCAACATATTTTACTCTTTTATTGAATCTGAAATATAGAATCCTTAGTATGTACAACCTTTCTTCCACTCATTATAAATCAGCATGTGTATGAATGATAAACCAGCATGTGTGTAATATTGGTAATTTATTTTACAATTGACTAAACCTAGGAATAATAAGGTAACCTTTTAAGATTTTCAATGATAGACTCTCAAGAAATATATATGTATATATTATCCAGCTAATCAAATATTCACATTTATCTCATCACAGAATATTCTAGCCTAAGAAAATGCAAGTTTGTTTTTCTCCTAAAAAATAGAAATCAGTTGACATGCTGCGTGTAGAACAATTCTTGCATTATTCAAACCTTTTTTAGACAACAAAACATTTCCAGTATTGAAATTTAAAACAAAGATAAAAAATATCCCTTGATGCTATTATCTGCAAACTTTTACTGGAATTTTGTAGAGTATTAAAGGACTTGGAGAGAGAAAAAGAGAGAGAGAGAGAAAGAGAGAAATCTATTAAAGCAGATCTCAATTAAGTGAATTTTTACCATTATTTTTAGTAATCAATGTCAGCCCTCCCTAGACATTTGAATATTTATTGATTGATTTTGCAAAACTGCTTTTGATAAAGTAGTTTTTCATCACAATACAAATGGAAAAGGTGTGAAAAAGGAAAATATTAACTTTGTAAGTGAGCACAGCTATTGCAGACCCCAAAAGCTAATAACATTAATGGTCTGCTTCTGAGTAAAGGGCTAAGTCCACTCATTTTTAGCTGCAAAGTTGTGCAGAAGCTTCAAGTTCCAAGATTTGGCATTTCTGCCAGCATATGTCAGGAAGGGGAGAACTTTCCAGAGCCTTATTGAACATCTTCACTTTAAAATGAAGCTTTAAAAGTAATCTAGAGTTTTGGGATGTCGTATAAACTTTTTTTGGTCTAAGCCCAGAAAAAAGGAAGCTGTCTGGCCTTCCTATACTGGTCCTCATATCCTTTAGCAGTTTACTTATTTTTTTTTACAACCTAACTGTAGTTTTTCACACCATTTTTCTCTAACTTTTTTATCAGACCTCTTTCATCATTAAATTTTAAATGAACTTAACTGTAGATATCATATCGGTGAAATACGTATTGTAAATTTAAGTCATGTTCCTTCATTTTTCTGTACATCTCCTTAAGAGACATAGCACATTACTGAAAAATATAAACCATTAAATAAATTAATCTCTTTATTACTTTTCACATAAATTTTAATAAATTATTTATCTTTTTTTTTGTTGTTGTTTTAAAATAAAGAACTGTAGACTTTGTGTGAACTGTCTGTTCTATAGTTTCGAAAACCTGTAGATGACAGTGTAAAATATGCAAGAACTTCCATGCCTTGACAAAGGTTCTAGAAGAATCAGGCTGTAGTGTCTTCTTTCATGGTCCACTGCACCATGGAATTACCTAAGTCTCCAGACGAAGTAACTGGTTTATCACTGAAAGTTATTTACTGAGCCTACTATTCCATCAACATTCTTCTGATGACATATGCGCAGCCAAAAATTAATCCTTCTGTATAAATGTAAAATGCACAGTATTTCTAGGGTGTATGGGATGAGGAAAGGCACATCTCTTCTTGTTTCAAAACCTGTCACCATATCAGTATTAAATAAACGATATTAGAAAATCCATCTTCTTGCATCACCCAGTACTTTGTCCTGGATGGCAAAACTGGAGACATATATTCAGTTTTGAAGTAGAATAGAGTATTGATAGCAGTCTTTTGAGGGATGCAGTATATCAGTAAGGTCATAGAGCATTGCTAACATTGCTAGCAGTCAGCAAGGTGCTGTCTTGCACATCTCACATACATCTTACTCAGAGCATAGACAGAGTGAGCAAATGAATTCCTGCATTTGTCCATGTAGATTTTTTTTATTTATTTATTTTTTTAATCTGTCTCCCTGTAGGATATCTTGTCCTATATCAACAATATGAGACATTACAAGTTCTCCATAGTAGAGATTGTCTTGCAGTGTGTATGTTTTGAACAATCACCAGCTGATGAGAGCTGATGATAAAGCAGGCTTAATAGGTCTGTGATGAGGTTTATACCAAGAAATACAAAGTAATTCATACACAGAGAAGCAGGGACCAAAAGAAACACAGCATCAATTAACAACCTGAAAAAGAGATGACAGGAGTCTGCACAATATAAGGTAAGTAAGTTGTACTCTATGCTGAATATCATTTGTCATTTCTCATTGCATATCACGTGTTCCTAAGCTCCATTTCCTACTTTGCAGAAAAAAGGTGCAAGGCACAAGGTTCAGAATGTAATAGGTCTGTATCATGTTTCTATTCACAGCCAAGAATGAAGAGATTCTTTAAGACATGAAATAAAAGACAAAGCAATAGAAATGTATCAGCCATGGTATTCTGCACCACATTTGCCAATCTTTCACATGGCTGTCTTTATAAAAACAGTGATTCTGACTTTTTTACCTTAGTTTTAAAACTTAACTTGTGAAGCACTGATCCCAAGCTATGCACCATAAAGATGATAACTGTGATAATTACAAAGTTTACTGACATGGATTTTTTTTTTTCTTTTCCTTTCGTTTGTTTGCTTGTTTGTTTGTTTTGTATGCTGAGTTCCTGAAGGTTTAATTTAGCAAACCATTTCAGTTCTGAGGTATTTCCAGTTTATCTATGGGTGATATAGAATCCAGTCAACAGAATCTCCACTATAGCCTTTGTGGTCCTTCCCTCACAATTACTCACTTTATTTACTGTTTTTAAACCTTTTACTACTCTGCTTATTTGCTCCCCTGGATAACCATCAATTTAATATGGCAGGTACAACAGCTTTTGTTAGCTGTGTCTCAGATAACTTTTATGTGACCAAAATACAGCAATATAACAGGAAAAACAAAAACAAAACAAAACAAACAAACAAACAAACAAAAAATTTTGAACCCCAATGACAAAGTACTCTGTAGAGCCTGGAGCATGATAATCTGAGTTTGTTTTTCTTGAGTTTATAAATCTGGAAAAAAAAAAAAAAAAAAAAAAGTCTAAGAATGAGGAGACTGTGATTATAAGAATGGGACATTAAACTTAATAATTCATTTGAGAAATGTTTTAATTTATGTCTGCAGGTGCTGGTGAGCAAAGTAAAAATCCATAACTTGTAAATTACTGAAAGTCACACTTTAGTGGCTAAGTAGATAATCGTACACATGTGCTTGTGCAACTCCTAAAGGTCAACATGGACTATGATTCCTTATATGTGTAAAATGTTGCTAAGTTCTTTGCAAGATGGAAGCAAGAAAAAACCTTCAGTTTTCATCTTAAATGCCAAGAAGAAAATGAGTCCTGAATTTTGCTCATGACTAGCCAGGGAAACAGCAACCTTTATTCTATTGTCTGATCTAAGCTCAGCCATCTGACGCAGACACAAACAAGTTACCAAAACCTCAAAACTTTTTGGTTTTGGAGATGCTGAAACGCTGTTTTATTTCTTTGCTTAAGTGAAGTTTTAGCTTCATTATAAAACAAACATATTGGGGGAAAAAAAATAAAAGTATTTTGTCATCTACTTCTTATGACAAGGACAAATCTTTAAAATATGGAAAATAGATACATGGAGAATGGGAAGCAAATGTGCTTTTTCACAAAAGCGTACTGCACTTATTTTATTAAAAAAGGTCGTCTTCCTTAATTTCTTATATAAACATGGGAAAAATGACATTTTGGATAAGAATTATTTCATGTGCTCCAAATCATTTCTAGACGTAACCTTCTTTCCCATGTTAGTTACACATAGATCCTCAGGAGACCAAGAAACCCAAAGTAACCAATATGCCATCTGCACACCAGCTACCCGCAGAGACGAAGAATGCAAATTGTGCCTAAAAGAGGAAATATCTATTTTCCTCTGGGTTTGGACAACATCAGCATGTTGTTCCAATGCAAAATCAAGCAGATCATAACAGTATTCCATACCACATAAATTATCTAGCTTACATCTGATGATGATAAAGATGATAAGGATCATTTGCCAGCAATAGACTAAGATCAATAAGAAAAAAAAGAAGGGGTGCACCTCCTATAACCCCTTCTGCACTGACGTTGGGACCCGCAGGACTGGTTCTCTCACATTTTCTCACTCCTCTCTCCCAGCTACTGTTGTGCAGTTTTTTGTTTTTTTTTTTTTTTTTTTTCCCCTTTCTTAAGTGTTCTGTCACAGTATCACTCTTTGGCTTAGCTTTGACAGCTGGGTCCATTTTCAAGCTGACTGGAATTGTCTCCTTTCTAACATGAGGCACCTTCTGGGCTCTTGTTACAGAGGCCACCCCTGTAGCTTTTCCTGGTACAAAAATCTTGCTGCATAAACCCAATACAACACTTCTTAAATAAAACATTTTTCCCTAATTTTTCCCATCTCCTACCCCCTGGCCCCTTCAAATCTTTTTTTAAGCCTTACTGTATTGCATATAGTGTTACCATTTGTAAGTCAAAAATCAGGCTAGCAAGTTTTCTGATATTTTTCACATCAATAACACTCTCTAAAGGTTCAAAAATTGTTCACATTTTCAACAAGAAAGTAATCTATCAATAGTCCTTTGGTTAAATAAGCATGTTCAACAGTAAATACTGTTAAAACATAAGAAAAAGTGAAAGGTGTTGCTTAAACACTAATATCAGAATCTAAATTTCTTATAATATGACTTATCACAGGCATTCTCAGTTTACTTTAAATTAAAATTAAGAAAAATCATAACATATAATTCCACAACAGTTCTTGTTAACCACTCTCCAGCCAACAGCATACTCACTTTATTACTTCTCTGTGTCCTGAAAAATGTTTCAAGCCACACAGTTAATGCTGAGTTCTTTCATTACATTATGAAGTTCACTAAAAATCTAAACCTCCCTATTTCTTCAGTGCTAAGGGACTATGATATTCCTTTCCACTGCTATATTCTTTCACTCACACTTTGCCTCCTCCACCTATTCCCAACCCCAGACTCATTTGTTTAACCAGCAGGTAAGAAAACTATTCTCAAAGTAGACCTGAAAGAAACTGAGACATGTAGCAACATTTAATGGTCATACTACCATGCAAGTGACATATTTTCTCCATATAATATTTGAAGATATAAGCGCAGAATATCTGTAGATTTAATGCAACACAATCTCATATCAGTGAAGACTTCAGAAAAAAAAAATCTTCCTGTTAGAATATTTAAAGTCTTGATGATGGACGCAATATCTCTTGAGTAATCTCCAAATT
The DNA here is from genome assembly GCF_011077185.1 of Oxyura jamaicensis. Classification (NCBI taxonomy): domain Eukaryota; kingdom Metazoa; phylum Chordata; class Aves; order Anseriformes; family Anatidae; genus Oxyura; species Oxyura jamaicensis. The sequence continues at coordinate 33,986,263 of NC_048893.1, forward strand.
ATATTTTTACTGGTTTTATCAAAATTATGTGCAGACATCCATAATTCAGTCCCCCAATCCCTAATGTTCACTTTTCATAAATATCTGTTATTGACAGACACTACTGCCTCTGCCAATTAATATAACTCGAAAAAAATATGAACACGGGCTCATCTTAATTAAAAAATAACTAAGAAATATTCAAAAAATTCCCAGACTCTAAACATGCAATTATTTTTACATATTTTAAATTATTATTTTCTCCTGAAAAATCCTTGATTTCTATCAAAATCTTCATCTGCCAACAGTAGTCATACAGACCTTATTCAGTTTCCATTAAAATCTGTTGGAGAATTTTCACACCCCAGTAGATTTTTTTTTTTTTTTTTTTAATCATCAAACACACTTCTTACACTAAGCTATATTTTATTCTGACTTTCTAGAGGTTTTAAAAATTGTATTAAAATATTTGCCTGTAACTCTACTTATCTTAAATTGTCTAGGTCTTTACTGGGACACCTTCTTCCTTGGAGAATCCATCTTTCTCATGATCAAATGAGATAATGACATTAATTTAAATATTTGATGAAGAATTTATTGTATTTTCTTATGATGTCCACAAATGTTTTAATAAAACACTTCTTTAAAGTCCTATAGAAAATGTCTTGTTGGATGCTTGTCTTGTTTCTTACAGCTGGCAAGTTCTGTACATTTCTGTTTATCTTGAAAAATCAGCAATTGGATGTGCTCAAATGCTTAGGAGCAGCTTTCAAATCAAGCTTATAACGTATCTCAGAGAGAAGAGCTAAGTTAATCAACACATAAGTTCAAGGAAAATAAGCACATGTATTTCTGTGTCTGATATTCACAGATACATTTGTGGGGCCATTTCTGTTGTGAAGTAAATAATGTAATTTAATAAGCTATCTGTACCCACAGGTGTTCCTCTTTCAGTTTAATATTATGGAGGTACTTCTGTCAGGCTACTCATTAAAAATACAAGTAGTTTCCATGTTCCTATTGAGCTACAAACTTTAGTGCAATCATTCATTATAAATCAGTGAGCACAGGAAAAAAAATAAAGTACTCTACATGACCTTTCCACCAACTCATCCTCAATTGCTTTAGTCTAAGTGCATCAATTCAAATGGTCTTGCATCAGTTTTAAAAAGACTGAGACCTTCAATTTGCAGAAACAAAGGTGAACTGAATTTTAACTAAATGTATTTGGTACATTTTGGCCAAGAAGAGATAATAACATTATTTCAATTAATACTACTAGGTCATGAGAGGCATGCATTCAATGTTTTAGCCAATTTTACATAGGGGAAAGAAGTTTCTCTGGAATCCTTATCAGCTTTTTGCTAGATAATTCAGGAAAGTAGGAAATAAAGCAACAAACATTAGTCATGTATGTAACAGGTTCCACTCCATCTGGAAGCTGAACAACTGAAAAGAGCCTGGCTGACTGGCAAAGCCCGACGCCAAAAGGAGACGTTGCAAGAGTCAAATAAATAAGCAGGAGCTTCTATCATTATTTTATCACCTAACATAGACACTCTGACACACTGAAAAAAAAAAAAACAAAACAACAAAAAAAAAAAAACATGATCTTTAAATACAATCTGTTGTTGCTGTTAATGTGGTACAATACATAATGACAACAACTTAGGCTAACATATTATGTTACAATCAATTTGGTTATTTTTGTCCCCATATGGGATCTCATTAGGATTCCTAAAAGAGGTTAGAGTACCAGGGAGAGCATGAAAACCAGGCATTTTAGATTTTGATGCTATAGAAAAATATAGTTCAAAATACATAATAGGAGGAATGACCGAAAAATAACTAGAGATATATCCAAACTGAAGAAAGTGAAATACAGCCACAGACTGGAGGAGGAGCTAGAATAATCCTAAAAGGAGCTAAGATGGAAAATGGCAGGAACAGTGAACTATATACATCACTTTGATGTAGCTGTTGCCAATGGTTATAGTTATTTTTGTTGTTATATATATACATTTAAATACATACATATATAAAAAGATAAAATAAAGTCAAAAAGAAGTGAACAAGAACAAAAGAAGTGTACTGGGAGCAGAATATAGGTTTAAGATACATTAAAAAAGTTAAAGACAATTTTCACTTGTTATCAGTATACCTGATTGAAAACTTTTTACTGCTGTTTTAGTCTGTGATGAGACCTGTATTTAAAATAACCAAGCTGCCCTTATCTTTATTTTTTTAATATACAGACTTATTTTTTATTTGTTATTATTATGTTTTTAAATATTCAGCTGATAGCTGTTTACTGATTAGCTCTTGACAAGAGCACCCAACTTTCCTTGTTAAGGCTACAGACGATTCAAAATAATAAGAAATAAATGTATCCTGCTGGTTGAGCAGCAAAACTCTGTACATTAGAGGACTGTAAAATTTCTACCACTTTGTAGTGTAATGACAAATATTGGGAAATCACAACAACATGAAATTTTGCAGTTTGAATGCAGTGATACTATAAAGAAATTGACTACAATTGATCAGTTTACTTACAGAAATTAGGTTTTCCCTAGTTTTAAGACAATTAAAATCCTCTCAACTTTCCACTTCATTGCGAAGTGCTGTAATCTGTTATCAAGAGCCCCCACATACTATATCATCAGTGACTCTCTGCAATAATTAATTTCAGAAATTTAATTAAAATGTAATTAATTTTATGCTTTGGTTGTTTAGCAAATCTTTGGTGAAAATAGTTTATTATCTGAAGCTTAGATTCTACCATTTTTGTATCAAAAGCTACTGAAGGTTTTATAAACTGTGAACAAGACTAATAAACAGGAGACCCATGAATGATCACCATGTCTATGGGATAGAAGAGATAAAACAGGCTGATTGAGTCAGTCATGGTGTTTCCAATGGTGATTGAAAAGTCTTCCATCAGAAAATGATTTGCTTTTTGCATACCCTGATCTGTAGAAAGTTCTGTGTGATCGTAATTTTAATGATTCATTTATCTGTTTATTACCATGGATAAGAGGACTAGTGTCAAATGAAGCCCAGACTGCTGGTTGTCTCTGTTTCCACATGAAGTGGAGTTAGCCTTCATGTTCTGGCAAGACTACAGCAGGAATCATTACCTCCTGCTGACTTTGACACAGTAAATGTGCAAGTAGTAAGGCTCATGTTGAAGACCTTTAGATATTTCAGATAACTATGTAAATGAAGACTGAATTCTTCTCAAAACACATCTCAGTTAGACATAGACATAAATAAAGGTAACGTCTGTAGATATTATGACTCAGATTCAACCCATGTTCTTGAAGCACCTGAGACTTTCATTACGAGTTCTGTTACCTACAGCCCTGTTTCTTGTCCATTAGAACAAAAGGAAATGGCCTCAAGTTGCACAGGAGGAGGATCAGGTTGGAAATTTGGAGAAATTTATTATCAGAAAGAGTAGTTAGGCATTGGAATGGGTTGCCTGGGGGGGTGGTGAAGTCACTGTTCCTGGGGCTGTATAAGGAAAGGTTGGATGTGGAACTTAGGGACATGGTTTAATGAGTAATATTGGTGATGGCTAAAGATTAGGCAAGCTGAGTCCAGGCCAATAAATTTAAAGTATGAGCAAGCCAAAAAGTCATTTTTAGTACATTGTGTGTGGTCTAGGGATCTCTGCAGCACTAAGTTCAACAGACTTGTGATCAAAGCAACAAATTTCCTGTCCTGCTCTAACCAGCACCATCTACTGCTTTCCTTTTAATGTCTTTTCTTGGTCTTAATCACTATTCCATTCTCCTACCAGATAAACTTCCTGCCTCTGTTTGCACTTTCCCCATTGAGAGGTTTATTGGTTATTTAATTGGTATTTGTGCTATGATTGCCTAGTTTCCATCTTAATGGTCTCTCTTTTTCTACAGTCCTTCACTAAATCTGTTGCTCTCTAAACAGTCTTGGTTCCCCGTCATCAACTTGTGCTAATAATGCAATCAAAAGCAAAAATATAACAGCATCTATCCATATTTCATTCATGAAAAATAAAATGTATCTCTTGTGGAACATCAAATAAATCAGGTTATCCAGTTTTGGTTCATTTATTTATTTATTTATTTATTTATTTATTTATTTATTTATTTTCCACTAATAGCTGGCTACATCTTGCACTTAGGCTGCAGGAGGACACTCCCAGGAGAGTTGCCACCCAGTTGATTACCTTCTATAAGTTTGCGTCAGAGTATTTTTTTCCATGGCAACACATTTGAATTTCACTGAAGGAATGCCAGCGAAGTATACTAAGTGCAAAGTGCAGACTGCAAATAGCCAAATATCCAATTCCAGTTTTTACTGGGATATCCTGAGATTATTTTTCTGGAGTGGCTGCAGCAACTCTAGAATTTCTGGGGAATAAACAAAACAAAACAACAACAAAAAAAAAAAACAAAGCCCATTCCTGGTGTTGTGACTAAGTCTCTCCTACACAAGTAGAACTGAGAGCTGTAGGATCTGTGTGTGGTTCCCTCAAATGCAGTTTAGAAGGTAATGTCTGTCAGGCTGCTGCCAATATCTTTTAATAAATAACATTTAACTTCACTTAAATCAGTTCCAAATGGTATCCTGTTAAAAAGGGACCTCAGGAGCAAAGCCCTGGAAATCCATCAGCAAGCAAAAGATCTTCAACAGTAGGATGGTCATGACTGAAAAGGGGCAGGCAGGGCTGTCAGTCTTCTCTTATTTCATCTCTCAGCTACTCTGCCATCTATTCCTGCATTACATGTCCAACAATCTCATTCTCTTACCTAGCCTTTTATCCTTCACAATCATTTTTCTCATCTGTTACCCGTCCAACAAATACATGCTTGTTCAACAGATAATCTTTCAGAAAATACTTTATTGTCTGAATGTCCTGTTTCACTCAATTTTATTTCCCCTAGATAAAGACTCCTTACAAAAGTTCATTACAGCAACTTTTTTTTTTTTTTTTTTTTTTTCCTTTCTGTTTTTCCTCAGTTTTCTGCCAAATTCTAGATTCAAACTAATAGAAGATGAATGTAAACTGAATGAATTACTACTGCATGGACAAACTGGTGTCAATGGCAAACAATTGAGACCCTTTGTATATTAGTCAGTAACATTGTTTAGTTATCTAGATTTTATTATTTATTTATTTATTTATTTATAAAGGATTTTGAATTGCAGGAAATTTTTAACCAAAAATACACATTTCAGTCGCTAGTCCAAATCAGACCTCCAAATTTTAAAAGAACAGCTGGTGAGGTTGGTTAACTTTTCATTAACTTTTTCAGGAACAAAACCCCTTATAAAGTTGGGGACTTAGAGAAGATACTAAAATCACAGATAACTACGACAAATATTAAGAAATGTGATATTCAGGCTAGTAAAAATGGAACTCAAGAACTTTTTTCTTGTGAAGTTATGATCTAAGTCATAAAGACAGTTTTCACTAATTGAGAGTATTAGAAATGTAATAAAATATTCCTTTAATCCTTGTTCTACTTATTCCTTCTTTGATTATGCACCCTAAATATTCCTTTTTATCACAGCAATCAGTTGGCATGATTTTTTACTAGACTGATATAGATTCCCAAGTATACGCACACATACTTAAAATTTGATTACACATTTTAGGTTTAGTAGATGACTACCAAAATATTTTGTGATTGTATGCTAAAATCAAGTTAATTATTCACTGAGCTCATTTGAAGTGCTTAATCTGAACCTTAGCCCTAGTTTGACTACAATAATCAGCAATGATTTTCATTTAAGGTTGACAGTGGTATTTTTACCATATCTGTACATCAAAAAATATTTAGAAACTATTAGTCATGGTGTATGATACTTTCAGGAAAGTCCATTGTCAATTTTAATAAATATTTTAAATGATGTAAGTCAGGCTCTATTTTCCTTTGGTTTGATTTGGCAGGATTTCTTATCATGAAGTCTAAGTTGACAAGGCACTTAAACACATGCATAAAGTTAAGTCTAACAGTTTGATTTTTGTCAATGACAATTTTTGAATACCAAAAATAAGGCAAATGTAAAGTGTCTTGTTCAGCCAGGGTAGTAGTGATTATAGTTTGCCATAGTGATTATAGATTGCCATATAAAGATAAAGAATCACCTGTGATTTCAATTTAAAAATTATGTCTGGACAAATACCTGAAGAGCGTAATGTAATAAAAATAAATAAAATAATATAAAATTATTATTATTATTGTTTTTAAAGAGAGAGAGAGTAGATGTAGGTGATCAGATTATTTTCCCATTTTTGTTCATTTTTTTTGGCTGCATAAAATGTTGAATAAAGATGATTCTAAGTGAGATAAAATTCAAAATGTTGAAATATAAGTATCCTGAGGATCTAAACATGTATTTTTTTAATGGCCTTTAAAAATATGTTTAAACAGTGCATATTTTAATACTGCTGGAATATACTGCCTGTCTATAAATACACATACAGATGAAAAAGTGTTGTCTTACATTTGTCCAATTCAAGCATGTATCTTATTATAAATATCTTATTATAAATAATATTTGGATATACTCCATTAATTCTGTGATTTTAAACAGGAATGTACTATGAGAAAAGTATAAATAAACTATTTTAATAATTTGGTCTCATATCATCGTTTCTTCTAGAAAAGTTTATTAAAATATTTTCTAAACTTTCTATCTCCTCTCTCAAATCAGCTGGCTCCACTGAATAAGCCTTAACAAAAAGCAACCTTGTGTTTGTCCAAACTGTAAGAGCTTTTACACAGGATTTATACAGCAAGAAAAGGACAGCAATCTAAAAGCTAAGGGAACAAAAAAAAAAAAAAAAAAAAAAAAAAAAAAAAAAAAAAAAAAA
>NC_048893.1:33993206-34000452 GCF_011077185.1 Oxyura jamaicensis
AAAAAAAAAAAAAAAAAAAAAAAAAAAAAAAAAAAAAAAAAAGCTAAAATCTGAAAGAGAGTTCATTTCAGTTTCTAATATATCTTATATATTTCTTTCCATAGGATATGAAAAAAAAAGAGGTATATTATGTTAATTCCTTTTAATGTTTTTATGTGAAAATATAATATTTTTTTGATCAGCATACCTTAAGGCCAATAAAAAATTAAAGGCATTGTGAAGCCTTTCAGCTTCTCATAACTATGAAATATTGGAATGAAAGTAATAACATTCATCATAGCCAGTGTGTATTTCTGTAAATCTCAAATACAGGCTAATTCACCCCTATGTATACTACATATAACATGAATATTCTTAATTCTTTCCCAGAGATCTACACGTAACATTTCCCAGTCTTTCCTTTCACTCCTTTCCCAATATTGCTCTGAATTTAGATATGGATATTAATGTTTTAGCAAAACATTACCTTTTCCACATTAGTGTGGAATTTCTTTCTGTATGGGCCAACTGTTTAAGAGTTAATCTCAGGAGCTATATCTCATATAGCTAAAGCCTCAACTAATCTTATGTGGCTAAGATATCAGGAAGGAATTTGGTGCAGTAGTGAAACAAAGGACTCGGTGCTTAGACCCATATATTTCATATATATATGAAATTTAGAGATTCTTCTTCAGATTAAATTTAGCCTGGAACAAATCCCCATGGCTCATGTCTGTGTTACACATTTAACTTGAACTTATCCGCAAGATGATTCATTTGTTTGAACCCCTTGCTCCCAGGAAGTGTAGGAGTGCCTTTGAATGTTCCCAGGGTGGAGGCTTTTTTTAAAAACCTTTCAGAAAAGTGTCAAGCTTGTGTTCAACAAACTGCTCTGCAAGCAGAGCCAAGACACAGGAAGCAGAACTGAGTAGAGGTCCAAGCCTCACTACAGGTTCACATCAACAAATTTACATCACAATTTACAAATTTCAAAAAAATCAAATCAAAATCAAATCAAAAAATCAAATTTACATTACAATTCACATCAACAAATACTATTTGGTATACCTTTAAAAAATATTGCAGTTTATATGATTAAACTGTCCTGCAATGTTTTCGTCTATTGAGAACTAGCTTCTTAATAATATTTAACTTTGTTTTATATTATATTGTGTCAGTTGAGAGTTTTTCTCTTTGACTGTCTGTAGTCCAATTAAGCTTTCCTGATACTTTGGTAAATCTTCTAGAGGTGTATCAATTGAGGTTATCATCTCCTCCACTGGAATGGATATGGGCACTAATGAAAATTTTAAACCTCAATTTAAGCCATTAAACTCCTTTTCACATTTTAATGGATAATATATGACTATTTTTACAGCTCTAGAAAGATTAATTATAACCAGATTCATTTTCAGATTTTAATCAACTTTTCATAATTTGGTTTCTGATAGTACTTACATACTCATATACCTATATAGACAACCTAAGCTGTGAAAGTTTCTCAGTTAATTTCTCAATTTTCTGTGCAACTTAGCCAGCCAGCCAGCAATTAGATCTGTGTTCACTGGTTTTGAATATCTACTAAAAATCTGTTCTTTGTTCCGCAAATCTGTTCTTGAAGACAGTGATTTCACAATAACCTTATGCTATGCTTTTTTTGGTTTTCTTATCACCCACGAATGTTCTTGCCCAGTTCTCAAAAGTTAATACCTTGGTCGCAGAGTAGTACATCCATATCTACATCAGTTTTAAAGATTCCTCAAAGATTTTTCAGGCTGTATTGAACTTTGTGCTGCTGCTGCCAGACCACTCTGACTGCTCACTCAAGTTACTCTAAAAGTAGTTCAGGTGCATTTACACTATGCTACAGCTACAGGGGCATACTATGACATCTTTATTTTTTTTTTTATTTTTTTTTTTCCTTTTTTTCATTGTTTGCTTTATTATTATTATTATTATTCATATGTTATTGTACAATTCATTGTTTTTGAGCATAAGTGTATGTTCTTCCACAGAAATTCCACATAATTTGGAAATTACATGCAGTTTGAACTCTTCATCATTATCATTATTGCAGGCTAAACCTATTTTTTATGTTACAGGGGAAGAAAGTGATGGGCCATCATTTCCATTCAGTATAGTTTTCAAAGATGAGATAAGCAAAAAAAGATATTAATGGAAAGCACTAGAGATATATTATTGAAAATAATCAAAATATTTCATAAGAGGATCCTTAACATCAGCTGTATAAAATAAACATTTATTGTTTCCTGTAAATGTATTTTGAATTACTTCAACAACCCTTTTTTCTTTTTTTTCCTTTTCTTTCTTTTTTTTTTTTTAAAAAAAAATATTGTCATATTTTATTCATTATATATATTCTATTCTCTTAATAGCTTTTCCGTCACAAGTCAACATTGAAAAGTTTGAAAAGTACAATATTTACATGCAGTTTAAACTGAGTTTTCTCGTATTTAGGTTTTATAGAAGTTCTAGTAAAATAAATAAATAAGTAAATAAATAAATAAATAAAATCTGTCCCTGAGAAGTTTTTTTTTTTTTCTTGATTGTTTTAATATCTGTAATGTTAGTAGAATTTAAAATGAAATAAAATGAAATAAATTATATCATTAAAGAAAATTTAATAGAATAAGAGAAGGATGTTTTAAGGAACTCAGGTGTTCCTCTTTCTCCTTGCAGCTGACTCAAAGATTGAGAAAGAGAAATGCAGAAAGACAGAAAGAAGAGTTTTAATATATCTTTACATGTTCAGCTGAATTTTTTCTTCTTGAAAAAAAAAAAAAAAAAATAGCAAAGGGATGTCTCCAGATGTCTCCAGGACATTGAAATATGTTTTCTTCCTCATTGTGTTTTCTTTTACATCAGAAATTATTTTACTCTAGCAAATTCCCAAATTTCTCTGTAGTTCAGCAATTTTATTTTAACTGAGGAAGAAATTAACACTTGGATGTATAGTGTGATTGCTTTTTAAATGTTATGAAAATAAAGAGTAATCTGAACTAAAATAGTCATCATCCAGCAACACAACTAAAATGTTTTAAATCTGAAATCATTTAAATTTGTGAATTTACATTAATGAATAATCTGGAAATCTGGTACTGAATCCTAAGAAATTAATGTTATGTTTTTGATGCAATCAAGAAAATCTTTTAAGTTAGTTATTTTTATGGAGGTTTTTAAAAGGACTGTGGGAAGTGGTTGTTTCTTCTTCATTGTAACTAAGACAAATATTAATTCTGAATAATAAATAAAGTTATATATTTAAACCATTGCAAAGCTTTCCTCTTTATTTTGATTTCTGCTTCTAGTAAGAATGATAAGATATGTAATGAAAAATAATGTCACTTAAATCTTAAATGTATGAAAATTTTCAAAAAAAAACTTAAACCATCTGAATATGCACACATTTATTTTTGGAACAAAATAAAATTCTTGACTTAAATTTGTAGTGGGTTTATGTGGCAAGGTTTTGGTAGCAGGGGGCCATAGGGGTGGCTTCTGTGACAAGGATCTAGAATCTGCCCCATGTTTGGTAAGGGCCCCACTGCTGACCAGAGCTGAGCCAATAAGTGATGTTGTTTGCGCCTCTGTGAGAGCATATTTAAGACAGGAAAAAAAAAAACGCTGTGACACACTGCAGCTGGGAGAGTGAGAGGAGTGAGGAACAGCCTTGCAGGCGCCAAGGTCAGCAAAGAAGGAGGGGGAGAGGTGCTCCAGGCGCTGGAGCAGAAGTCCCCTGTGGCCTGTGGTGAGGACCATGGTGAAGCAGGCTGTTCCCCTGCAGCCCATTGAGTGCCACGGTGGAGCTGGGTTCCACGCTGCAGCCCGTGGAGGAGACCACGGTGGAGCAGGTGGACCTGCACCGACGGAGACTGTGGACTGTGGAAGACCCCTGCCGGAGCAGATTCCGGGCCAGACCTGCAGCCCGTGGAGAGGAGACCATGCAGGAGCAGGTGACCTGGCAGGAGCTGTTGCCCGTGGGGGACCCAGGTTGGAGCAGTGTGCTCCCGAGGGATGGACCCCGTGGTACAGACCCATATCTGGAGCAGTTCTTGAAGAGCTGCTGCCTGTGGGAAGCCCACGCCGGATCAGTTCAGCAAGGACTGCATCCCGTGGGAGGGACCCCACAGCACAGGGGATGAGAGTGACCGAGAAGGAGCGGCAGAGAATAATTGCTATAGACTGACCATAACCCCCATTCCCCCGTTCCCCTGCGCCGCTCGGGGGGAGGAGGTGGAAGAGGGTGGATGGAGGGGGAAGGTGCTTTTGGTTTCTTTCCTTTGTTTCTCACTTCTCTAGCTCGTTAGTAATAGGCAATAAATCTTACTATCTCCCTATGCTGAGTCTGTTTTGCCCGTCACGATAATTACTGCGCGATCTCCTTGTCCTTATCCCTTGAGCCCTTTTCATCGTATTTTCTCCCTGTTCCTCTTTGAGGAGGGGGAGTGAGAGAACGGTTGTGGTGGAGCTCGGTCGCCCACCCGAGTAAAACCATCACAAAATTACACATTTTTTGATTAAAAAAGCATGAATAAGAGATACATCATTCCACTAGTACATAGAAAATAAAAGATAGATAAACATCTTTTCTCAGTTGAAATTAATAACTTAAGTTTGTTTAATTGCTTGGGTTAGGAGACCAAAAGATGAATTTATTCATTTTTACTATGTCTTATTATCACCTTCAAACATACATTGCCTATAGTTTCATATGGCACCATTGTAATTCACACATTCTGTAAATCAGGCTTGTTCTTTAAATGTAAACATTTTAGATAATGATTATATTGACATTACATAAACAAGACAATAATGAACTTCTCACATGACGTATTAAACAAGAAGTCTTCAGTTCTATTAATAATCAGATCAGTCAATTATCAGATCAATTCAAATGTATGTTTCTATGAACAATTACTTTATTGTCACCTTTAGTGTGACCCATAACTTTTACTGGTCTCATTCAACTTCAGTATTTGTAAGTTTTTACAGGCTCTGTACCATAAGCCATTTGTGACTAAACAGTTTTCCACAATATTTTTAAACTATAAGAAAACAAACAAGCAAACAAATAAACAAAAAAGGATTTTCTGGTACAAATCTTCACTGAATTTTGTTGATCTACTACTCTCAGTCTGTCAGTTATGGCTTGGCCTCAGGAGCCTACTTCATTCCATATCTCCATTGAAAATGTCAGCCCTATGTGGAATACAGTAATTGAACCAAACATAGCAAAATAGCTCTTCTTAGGAGGTCATGCATTAAAATTGATATTTCTTTTAACTGATTAAATGACACTTGTTTATTTCAGATTCTGCCTGTTCCAGGCAATAGGGTTCACAGTTAGGAACAATAGCCATATGGATAGTATATACCATTTTCCTTCTGATCACAACACTTTCATAGACATTGATCATAGACAATCAAAAGAAATCATTTTCAAGACTGACAATATTTCAAAAGTAGTACAAAAACACCTGAAGAAATATGGGCTGAGCATATATGCCCACTTAACTCCATAAATCTGCTAGTTTGTTATAAGAGGGAATGCAATAGGAACTATCTGTTTTCACTTCCAATAGCATTCTGCAGAGTGTTATTTTGAAGGAGATTCTCCAAAGATAGCATAGAATGAAATATTTTAATTCATTAGAAAGTAAATAAGGGCAGGAGGGCAGGCCATAAAAATAAAAGGTCAGAGAACAAACAGGTGAACAAAGACTGTAAAATTGTGATTGGTGCTGGAGTTATTCTGATGAACCAAGTACCAGCAAAGATAAAATATATAACTTTCTCTGAAAAAAGCGATTGTGTTAAACTGTTAGACCGGCTCCCTCAGTAGCCAGTGCCTGGTCCAGTATTATTTAGCATGTTTGTCAACAGTCTGAAAGATATAGTATAGACCTGATATAGTATAGTATAGACTGATGCAGTTTATTGATAAAAGACTGAGGATGGAAGCAAATTGCTTGAAATAATGCATGATTTAAGAAAAACACAATGTCAATTGCATGTGATTCAATAGAGGTGAATGTAGAGTGTTTTGTGTGAGAAGAGTAAGCATGTCTTACCATAGTGGAGAAGAATGTGAAGCACTGAAGACAGAGGTAAGAGGAGGAGGATGAAAATGGATTCTGGAAGGACGTAAGTATCTCTTTATTTTTTTTTTTTCTTCTTCATGCAGAAATCAATAGAAACAAAGATATGAAACACATAGCTGGAGAAATTTAGTAGATGTCTACAAAACAATCTGAAACTGATTGTGGCAGAGCATCTTGAGTCATTCACTGATGTTTTACAGAATGTAGCAAACTGTTGTACATACATTAGAAAAAAATAAAGCAAAAAAAAATGCAATTGATTGCTCGCAAGGACTATAGAATTTAAAATAGCAATGCCTTTACCAACTCCTAACTTGTGTTTGGCTACAGTAACTTCTATACACATTTAACTTGAAGTAATTAGGATTAAAAACCACTACTTTTTCTTTTTTTTTTTTATTTTATTTTTTTGAGTTATCTTCACAGTTTTAAAAAAATATATAAATAAATAAGTGATCCTTGTTTTTTTTCCACCTATTTTTCCTCCCAGATCCAGTTATTTTCCTCAGATCCAGCTATGGATCAGCTATGGATCTGAGTAGAGTGAAGAAACCTTAAGTACCTTGTATTTTCTTCCTACAAAAGTATTTGTGCATGATAAACAAATCATATCTTTACTACTTGATAAGGTAAATAGCGTAATTTAAATCTATCACCACAAGGCATTTTTCCCTACTTCAAATGCTTTTTAAAATTCTATTTGCACTGTTAATTTTTCAACTCTCCTATATAGTTGGGATAATAGAAGAATATATCCTGTAGAAAATGAAAAGAAGATTTGACTCCTAAATCTAGTCAGGGACTCATTTATATACTTTGGACAGAAACCTTTCTAGTAGTTCACTTTTTGTTTTCTTTTACTAAGACTTTTTTAATAGACTTTTTTTAAATAATATTACATCTTTAAAAACATAACAACTTTTAAGATCAACTATCTATCTACTTATCTTTTTTTTTTTTTTAAGAAGTGTTTTACCGCTCTTATTGAGAAATATTCTGAAACCAGCATATTGTGTTACTTAGCCCTTTGATAAAATGTACTCCATACATGAAGTTTCCCATACTGATATTATATGATTTCTATTTAAAAGGAAAGAAAAAAAGAAAAAGAAAAAGAAAAAGAAAAAGAAAAAGAAAAAGAAAAA
>NC_048893.1:34000462-34007069 GCF_011077185.1 Oxyura jamaicensis
GAAAAAGAAAAAGAAAAAGAAAAAGAAAAAGAAAAAGAAAAAGAAAAGAAAAAGGCAACATCAACAACAACAACAAAAAAAAAATAGATAAGAAATTAGGGAAGAAATTCTTTAGTCAAACAATGTTGTGGCAGTGGAACACATTGTCCAGAGAAGCTATGGATGTTTCATCCCTGAACGTGTTCAAGACCCTGTTGGATGGGGCTTTGAACAACCTGGTCTAGTGGAAGGTGTACCTGCCCGTGGCAGGGTAGGTGTTAGAACTAGATGATCTTAAAGGTTCTCTTCCAACCCAAACCATTCTATGATTATATGAATTTCATATTAATTGTTTTTTTTTTTTTTTTTTTTTTTTTTTTCTATATCCTCACTTTCTGTTAATGCAAATAGTTTTTGTGAGTAGTCATATTATAATAGAGTTCCTGGAATTTATTTTTTAAGTATTTAATCTATAAAATACTTTTTTTTTTTCTTTTCACAAACAATATATATTTAATTATAAAGAAAAATGTCCTTCATCACATCAACAGTTAGCTGTATTTGTGTTATGTGTCAACTGAAAATTGTTTCGCATATTATCTGCAAATGTGTGTATACATGATAAGATGGTTTGCAAAAACATTTCCTGTACATGATCACGCAAGTACACCATTTTCTTGTAGAAATTATGGTCTAAAAAAGAATATAATTAATGTTCTCCTGCCCGATGTTTACAAACCAAAATTAGAATATACCATATTTAATTCTCTCTAGTGAGTTCTTATGCCAAATTTTGGCCCCATCAAGAAATTGAGTCAACTACTGATTGAAAAATGACTGTATTACTTCATTAATAGGGTACTACATGTGTGTTATTTGGACAGAATATCTTGGACAGGTATTCTGTCACCCTGCCTTAAGTATGGTACAGGTATGCTGTCACCCTGCCTTAAGTTTCTATTTATTGTTTGGCTTTCACCACTATCAACAGTAAAAAGTAAAATAGAATATCCTGATCACTCGTAAGTATATGGGATTTTTATTATAATTAATATCATTAATATTATTAATATTATTTAGTAGGGAAGTATTCAGGAGACAACAGTCTAGCAAAGCCAAAAGAATCAGTAACAAAACAGTAAAAATTTCACTAATATATACTGACATGCAAAAGCAAGACACACACATAATACAAAGTAGTATTTTAAATGCAATGTCACAAGTTTTCAGTATTCAATATTCAAATGCCAGCATCCTACATTCATTCATGAGCATGTCAGTTTCTTTCTTTGTGTAGAATCAGGAAAAGAGACCTTTACTAAGTAAACATACTATGAAACAGCACCAGTATAATTATTCTTACCAAGAATATGTACACTCTGAAACAGATGCTTGCATGTATTGATTGTCTGTCATCATTATTTTTGACACTTTAAATATGCAATTGGAAAGGTTCACATCATCAAAGACACCAAAAAATAAAAATAAATAAATAAATAAAGTAGGTTCACATCATCAAAGACACCAAAGGTGGAGATAATATTTCTTACATATTATGGTCTTAATCAATCCACCTTGAATGTGTTAAAAAGTTTACATTCAAAATTCTGTCCACCAATTACACAATGACTAAAACCTCCCAAGCCACCCAAGTAACAGTTTGAAATTTTAAGTACTCTTTCCTATGCGCTGAAAAATCACTTTGCTTCATCCTATCTCTCAAAATAGTACCATGTTTAGCCAATGGAACCAGATGCAGAAAAGCTCAAAAATACTAATGTTCCCCCATCCATTTTTTTCTCTCTGCCTTCTCTTTATAATACTTTAGTAATGTGTGTTACTGCTTCATTATCAGTTTTTGGCATGCATAACCTCTTTAAATAACAATACTACCATATGCTCAGTAATTCTTCATTTGGCAGACTGTTTTACATTGTTCGAGAACCCATTTCAATACCAAGAACCTGTTACCACTGTGATGGACGAACATGCTTGGAATTTATTAGGGCAACATTGATTCAGATGTCTCCTTTTCAAATACATGTACACAGTTATGTGTCCAGACCTGCAAAGGCTTAGACCTTCTTCCATGTGGAAAATCATCTGAAGCATGTTTACCTTATAATTTAGTTGGAAATATGCAAATTCTTACAGAAATTGAGACATTCACAAGAAACAGAACCTCAAATATGAGAGAGAGCACATAGCACCTAACTTTCAAAAGTTCTCAGCTGGGAACTGAACTTGAACCTAGTCTCTTTTTTCTGTTAGAAAGTCAATAGAACAGTGAATCCCTCTCCCCCCAACATCGCTTGCTGAAATCATATACAAGTTGATCTTTTATGTATGGAATTGATCACATTTGATCTAAGTCAATTGAATAACATTTAGGATGTTTAGGATATAATGGAAAGCAGATTCTCTATTATTTTAGAAATATTTCCTATTACAAAATGTATAAAATTGAAGCCACTAAATTAAACACTTTTTATTTTGATGTTTTATCTGTATAAGTGCTATGCATCCCTCACTTATTTTTAAAAAAGAATTATTGTATGACAACCAAAGATACTAACAATAAAAACACTTATTGAATTAATCAGGATTCAAATAATTTTAGCAGAAACTCCAACTTCAAATAATTTTAGCACCAAACACCTACAAAATCTCATTTTCACTTCCTTCAGCATTTGGGTTATTCACCCTCCTTTTTTATTAAATATCAGCTATGTCCTTTCATGCCAGAAAGTCACCAGATATGAGCTATTTTTGTGCAAGTAGATAGTGTGATGTTTTGAAATCTCACTGAGATATGAATGCTTTCCACCAGCTACATCTTCCTTTTTCTAGAAAGGGGATGGGGGGGCACCTCTAGGACTTCTGCTGATTACACTATACCAGATGAATAAACACAAATACCATATCCTTTATATTTCAGCATCATATACAATATAGTCAGGTCACTTTTAATTGAATTTTAGTGCAGTCACGAAGGCACAGTTCTTACAAAGGTATCAGAAAAGAGTTGTCATAGGTATTGATATATTTGAGACAGATAAAAAATGGCCCACCATTTCATTGCTACAGTAATAGTGTGAAATCAGAAAAGTAAATATTATTTTTATAGGATATGGCAGTTTCTATTTTTAACAGTGTATTTATAATATTATCCCTCCTACCATTATGTTGCCTGTGTTGTGGTTTAACACAGCACCACACAGCCTCTCTCTCACACTCTCCAGGTGGGATAGGGGAGAAAATTGCAAAAGTAAAAGTGCAAGAACTCATAAGCTGAGATAAAGACAGTTTTCTAGGTAGAGAAAAAGCAGTGTGCACAAGCAAAGTAAAACAAGGAATTCATTCCCTACTTCCCATCAGCAGGAAAGCATACAACCTCTTCCAGGAAAGCAGGACTCATCATGTGTAACGGTTTGTTGGGAAAGCAAATGCCATTGATATGAATCTCTTTCTCTTCCTCATTTCTTACCCCAGCTTTTACTGCTGAGCATGACACCTTGTGATATGGGACATCCCTTTGGTCAGTTTAGATCAGCTGTCATGGCTGTGTGTCCTCCTATCTCTTTGGGTACTCCCAGACCCCTTGCTGGCAGGGCAGCACAAGAAGCTGAAAAATCCTTGGTTGTGTGTAAACCCTACTCTGCAACAACTGAAATAATCTGTGTATATCACCACTATTAACATAAAAAAATCCAAAACACAGCAACATGCAAGCCTCTACAAAGAAAATTAACTCTATCCTAACCATAACCATGACACTATAGCAGGGGTACAATCAGAAAAAAAAAAAAAAATCTTACAGTCTCTAAAGATATGTCTTTAACACTGACAATATTTGAGGCAAACAGCAATGCCCACAATGTGAATCAAAAGAAACAAAAGAGATGACAGATAAATTTGTCCTTTATACTAGATATTGCTCTAATCACTTACATTTTGAATATGCTTGCTCCAGAAACCCATAGGAATAATTGCAAATAGATTAGATGGTTTTATCTTCATACAAATATGCTATTATTAACACACAAGATTAGAAATTAATTTACAAGAATGATCCACTTGAAATGACTGAAATAGTCCTCAAAAATTTCTTTTTATACGACTTAAAGCAAAGAAAACCATAAGAGAAAGAAAGCAATTAATTAATTTTTTAAAACGATAACTGGGAATGGGAAAAATATATCTTAACTCTAACTGCTTGTAGAATAACCAGAAATGGGGATCACCCTGAAGAAGAATAAGCCCTATTCCCCAAGTCTTGCAAAGCGTTAATGAAGGTCAAAAATTTAATATTCTATTTATAACTTACAAAACAAAACAAAACAAAACAAACAAAGAAACAAACAAACAAACAGAAAAGCTCACCATCATTTGAAACCTTCACTATATGAGTCTCTGGATTCAGTCTTATATCAATCTCTTATACAGCCTTAACTATAGTATCAGTGTCTCACTGTTTTATATAAATGAGTAAAAATAATTCCCTTTGAACATATGCTCTAAACATAATACTTTAACACTATATATAAATATATAAATATATAAATAATATATTTATAATATAATATAAATATATAAATAACAGTAATATTGTGTGGGGGAAGAGTATCTGGAAAGATGTACAGGATGAGAAATGCTGGCAGTACATATGTAAACACCATGGGGAAACTTCCAGGTATAAAAAAGATACCTGGATGCCTTTGTTCCCTCACACAATCTTGTTAACATAATTAGCAAGTTGAATTATTCACTAACCGTGATATTACTTGGTTACAGTAGCAGCAGGTAGCACATAAATTATAACCTGCACATCTCCAGAATTCCAAAGACAATAGCCAAGGAAGCTGTGACAGATACTTAATTTTCTTGTCCATTCTCAATTACATTGCTTATAACTGGAAAAGAAGTTTGCTGTTTTGCATCAATTATTTGAATGCTATGATTTGAATGCTATTTTCTATGACTTTATTTAAGACTTGGAGCTTCAAAAGATCAAGGTATTTTTCTCTCATCTTTGAACAGCTATATGATACTTGAATAATTTTTTGGCCTGCTGATGCTGATGAACAATTTGAAGTTTAATATTGTCTTTACACTGATGTAATCATCATCTCTGTAATAACATTTCACTATCTTTCTTTAATTTCAAATATAGAAATTAAGATTGGTTTTAGTTCTGTTTTAAAGTGATTTTCATATTATTTTTGTTTATTTAGATATCCAACATTATAACATTGATCACATTTTTTAAATTTATGTTACACAAGATATTGATACACAAGATATGTTATGATATATTTGCTTTTAGAAATTACCGAATAAAGCAAGATTAGTTAAATGACACCACAGAAGACACGCTGAAATATGTAAAAATATTTTTAGTGAGAGTAATTATACACCTGATTTAAATTATAAACTATATAAGGATTTAAGTAGTATATTTTCATTTATTGAGTTTTTATGCCCCATAAAGTTTATCTCACAAATAAAAGTTATTTTCATTTATCTATTGTTTTAGAACTAAAATGTATTTTATTTTATTAATATTATTATTATTTTTACATGTATATTTAAAACCTTAGAAAGAAAAAATACCTTCTTTCTGAAGTTATAGTTCTTGTCCAAGAAATGTTATTTTATATAAGATGTTATTAGAGTGCTAATATTGAAAGAGAACTTCCCCTTCCGTCAATGAACAAACCCTACTTCATTTTTCATCAGTATAGACATTGAACTGAGTAAAATTTAACCACTAGTTGCACAGAAAGGATGCTGTAACCGTCTTGAATGTTTGTAGACTTTCTGAAGAGCTTAACTGAAGCTAAATTGAAAACTGAATGTCCAAATTTATTTGACAATAACTGTAAAGGCAATCACTTCAGAATATTTATCTGTTCAAACACTCTGAATAAAACAAACAAAAACAACATCAAATAATAACAAAGATATCATTAAAAACAAACAAACAAAAATAACTCAAATTATTATTTGCTGATTTTGTTCACTTCATTTTCATCTTATTCTAGAAATATCATCTGTGGCAAAATAGAGTCATAAAAGTTAATCTGAGGCTTCTGCCTTTAAAACTGTGACAAAATTTTGAACAGGATATTAAGCTACACCAGCAGAATTTTGCCCAAGCAGCAAAATATGACAACTTTTGCACACTAAATGAAATGAACTCGACCCACAACTACTTTGTGTCATACAAAGTTATATATATTGATGCAAAATGAGTACTAATTATTGACTAATTATGATGATTTAGGAACATTTAGGAATGTTTAGGAACATTTTGAAAGTCTATTTATATTTAGTTTGCAAAAATATGAATGACAACACAAAACAAAATTAGTGGAGAGTTAGGTTTACTTAACAGTAACAGATTAAGATTTTATGTCTTGTCGTTTTAATTTTTCATATTAATCTTTCTGCTTGACACCTTTTCACATATTCATTTTTGTCTTCAAATTACCAAATCTTTGAGACTTTTTTTATTTTTCTTTATTAATCCACAGACATGCAAAGAGCACAATACAATATTAAGATTCATAAGAAAAAGAAAGGAAGGAAGGAAGGAAGGAAGGAAGGAAGGAAGGAAGGAAGGAAG
>NC_048893.1:34007079-34035650 GCF_011077185.1 Oxyura jamaicensis
AAGGAAGGAAGGAAGGAAGGAAGGAAGGAAGGAAGGAAGGAAGGAAGAGAAAGAAAGAGAAAAATGAAAAAGAGAGAAAAAGAGAAAAAAATAAAGAAAAAGAAAAACTAATAAAAGGATAATGAAGAAGAAAATAAAATACTAAAATATTTGCAAACAAGAAACTGTTTAGAATAAATTACTTACTGTAAACTCAGTTAAATAATCCTCACTAGCCCCACATGCCAACACCTATATTAGCAAGCAGTATAGCTGATCTGCTCCATTCTACATGTGAACATCCAATGTTTAGTAAGCAAAGATGATCTGGATGTTATTTTCAAAACAAAGATCTTCCATCAACATCAAAACAAACGTCTTCATCTGGCACAAATCAAAACACTAATGTAGATGTCCCAACTTTTTCTAAGTAGAATGATCTTCCATGCTTTTCAGGATCTTCTGTTGTACCAAGGACACACTTAAGAAAGTTTAAAAGTTCTGCTCCTGGTTCCCCACTTTAATAGTTCTGAGGATTTAATTCACTGGTTGCAGCTATATTAAGATGCAGTTCTTCAATGCACATAACCATCTACGACTATACACGTTCAAAACGAATGTAAAATACTGCACCACATAAAAGTATAGAATCCTGTCATAATTGTGTGAGTAGGATGTAAAACTTTAAATGCAGGAAATATTTTATTAATGAAACTGTAAAAATAACATTTTGATTGTAAAGATGTTTTCTAACACACACACAAAAATAGTTTTACGGACATTCCAAGAAAATAAAAAGGGAACTTCATCTAGAACTATAATAAGCACCTGAATGCATAGTCTTACTGACTTCATAGCAAACATATCCTTATGAACTGCTCTGCTTTTAATGTTATATTTCATTTTATAAAAAGCAATTTTCTTTAAATACAAGCTGTTTTTTTCATAAAGGTGACTGTCTAAAGGGTATTGTTTAAAGTAATGTTTTGGGAAGTCTTATTCTTTATGAAGAAAATATATTATTGTATAATATTTTGGGGGCAAGGGGTATATGCATCTTATTTAACATTTCAGTCTAAGCAGAATATTGACTCTCATCTTCCTTGGTTTTGTAGTTATATTATTAGCAAATATTTTCTTTCTCCAAAGTTTTAATTAATCAAAGGTAAAAGTTTGAAACTTGTGATGAAATATCTTTCTCCCAGTAAGTATACACACACTTGTTGGTCTGGGTTTTCTTTTTTGGCTTTGTTTTTTCATTACTTTTCCTTTTATCTTAAACTTGGCTTACAATTTTCCTGTCACTACACTATTACAGATGTGCTCCCAGAAATGGCTGTGATGGTGGAGAGATGATATTCAGAGACCAAGAGGGAGTACCCAACTGCACTACTGACCATTGAAACTAGAGATGCTCAAAACAGGTCTAGAAGCCACAAATGTGCTTATATTTATTCATGATTTAGCTAGCTGATTTATAAGACCTACAGCAGTGTTTCTGTGAAAGAGAGAAATTCTGCACTGAATTCTTAAACAGGAATACATTGGGTATCCTCTGGCTGAGTAAGCATTTCCAGAGTGAAAAAGCAATCAAGATAAGAATATCAATTGGGGAAAAATAAATAAATAAATAAATCCAGAAATCTAGAAATCTCCTTTCATGTTTTCTTCATAAATTGCAAAGGTGAAGAAGAAAAGGGGAAATCTGTCCCCTTCCCTGAAGGCTTGTTTAAAAATAAATAAATAAAATAAAATAAGACAAAGAGAAGAGATATTGTTCTCCACTGCACAGCAACACTTGGAGAAACAGAGAAGGCTGGGATGCTGTTGAGGCTTGATAAATTTTATGCAGTAATTCCAGAGGGCAGCTGTTGACTGATTTACTATTGTTCACTGATCTGTAAGGCTGCAGTGTTCTTGGCATTGGCTATGTTAGTATAAGAAGTGGACCCACTTGATGTAGGAGCAGTAAATATTGCATGAGGTAGATCATTAATGGGTCTTTTCAGTTCATGCTGCCAGAACTGTGACAGATCTCCCATGGTTCGGTAAGGTATAAGATATTTTTCATATCACTTGTCCATTTAATCTGATTTATTTAAAGGTCAGAAATTTGAATTGCTGTTTGTATTTTGCAAAGCTTGATTTCTTGAGCTAATATATGAGAGCTGCTGTTACAGATCAGAGCTACTACAGATTAAATGCTTGTATTTTCTGCTGTTTTTTAGTACGTTTTTTTGAACTGGAGAAGGACCAAATGATATCAGAGACTAAGCTTTCTGACAAATGAGCTATAGAGTATCCACTGAAGTATAAGTATGAAAAGAGATAATTTAACGTGGCATTTTGTTGGTGTTCAGGAATTAAATTCCTTGTATAAAATTACAATGCAGTGGGAAAGATCGGATAACCCCACATCCATACTTCTCAAGTTTAATTTTATTTTATTTTCAAGAGAAAAAATAATTCCTTTTAACTGCAACAACCACTATAAGTTATAATGATCTTATATGCCCCTCAGTAATGCTAACTAATGTAAGAGACTTTATTGGCCTAAATTAAATAGCAAGTTAGAGCAGTGTCCCTCCACTGACTTTTGCCATTATCCTGATACTGAAAGTACTTTCATTAAAACAGGAGAAATATGAATTTAGATCATGTCTACCTGAAAATGTAGTTCTCCGCATATTGAAGGAATCTCTTGTGTGCCACAACCCACAGGAAAGCACAGGTACATACCAGCCTTCTTCCTAACTAACAATGAAATTTAAGGGAAAAAGGTGAGTACCTTGATTGCCAGGCCTGGCTGTTGAAGTGTTATCTAAATCTGAGAGCTTTAGCATTAGAGAACTCTCAGAGCAAACAGGGAGGTGATTTTGTGACTTTTTAAATTTCCAGTGTAATATTTATTGTTGTCTTAAAATAAAATCTTTAAAAGCAGCCTAATTCACCTATAATATGCAAGTCTCACTCTGAATCATGTAGTAAGATCCCATTTAAAGCAATTAAAAGTATGTTCAAATTGGTCTTTAATAAACTAAGCAAATATATATATATATATTTAGTTTCATCAATTTACACCCTTTGTTCAAAAAAATATGGTTAATATATGTTTGTTTGGCTGAATGATTAAAAATATATTATATAAAAACAGAATAAAAGACTTGCAATTCTTGGAGAATTTTAGTTTAATTGTTACTTTTACCCCCCTCTTGAAATCTTGAATGATGGCTTACACTTTGTACAACCCAGTAGCTTCTATTACAGTTACATTTTTTTTCCGGTTGGTGTAACACATGTGAGGTCTAACTTAGAAAACTAAGTTATGAATACTAAACATCACAGGTTAGTGTTACTGGCACTAGTGCCATACTGGAGCAGACCTGTGATACACCCTGTCCAATACTCTTCCTGTGAGAAGGGCCAGTACCAGATTTTTCCTGAAGTAATTCACTGAATACAGAGTAAGTAGCATCTTGTGTAAAGACACTAAGTGCACCCACACATCACTTTTTTTTTTTTTTTTTTTTTTCTCTCTTTTTTGAGGATTATGGTAGCAGTACAATACTGTACCTACCTCATGAGTCTCGAAAAAGCCTCGAAGCCCAGCAGGTGCAGCACCACATGTGCACAGCTGACCTCAATGTAAGGCATACACTTTATGAGAATAATGTGCTGTAATAGCAAAAAAGATAAGGACACCAGGAAAGATCAACTGAGAATGGCCTAGAAGGACTGACCACTGGAGGTACACCTTCCTCTCCTGTCCTGTATAAGCAATATATAAAGGCTTCTCAGGCTTCTCACTGACATGCTCTGAGCCAAAATACAAAATACTGCCTGCAAAGCCTAAATAAAAAGTAATTTTATGCCCAGTGCTGTCACACTTGCAGCTTACTGAGGGGCATATAGTGTCCGAGGGCATGAAGAGACAGCACTGACAGAAATATAGCTAACTGATCCCCCTTGCAGCCTTTCACAGCTTGACCACTGTCGGTTTGGTTGTGCTGTCTCTAGGGATGAGAAGAATCAACTCCCTCCAGCTAATCTTGTCTCATCTCTATTCATTATCACTCCACAGCTAAATGTGCTGCCTCCCCAGATCTCCTTGAAAACTGTTCAATTCTGTCAAAAAAGATCTGTTACCCTAAATAGTTACCTAAGCTTTTTCTCCTTAAATGACAGCTGATACCTTTATTTGAAATCAACTATCTTTACAGAGAGACTAATTTGCTTTTGCCCCTTCCATTGCTGTTAGAAACTTTTTCAAAGACAGCTCGGAAGAGTAGATGCTCTTTGTGAACTTTAAAATGTCATTTCAATGCCTGTTTGGATATTATTGATTTCAGATAACAAGTAGGTGAAAGAGTCCAGGGAACAGTGCTGTGTGATTGTTGCTGTGACACAGTCAGCCAGAACATGGACACCTGGACAGAAGATTTTTTATCAGAATCAATACAGTCAACTTATTTCAGGCACAAAGTTCCTTCAATAAAATATGGAGACGGATGGTATCAAAGCAAAGGTGATATTATTTCCACTTTGGCAGTCAGACACTTATATCTCCTTGTTAAGAAGTTTTAACTTTGAAGTGACATGTGCCTCTTTTATTTTTAATTATCCTTATTTTTACTATTCAATGAAGCCCGTCTTTTATCCTATATATTTTTTTCCATGTACTAAACCGATTTCATTTTCAGTTTCAACAAATTTCTTGAATTTCCATTTCCTTAGAAACAACAGGAGAACACCATTTCAACAGTAAAATACAAAACAGTAAAATCAGAAGTAGTTTTGCATCTTTTCATAATCAAGAACAAATGAAAGACTATGAATTCACTTGTACCACAGTAACTGTTAATGGTCTGACCTTAAATATAGATTTCAACATGCAGGGTGAGAAGGTGTTCCTGAAGAAGTCACATGTCTTTATGAAAGTAAGAGGGTGAAAAATCAAGTCTCCAAACATTTTCAAGGAACTGAAGTAAAAGTGGAAAATATGAAATATATATGAAATAGGTCCTGAGTTTGCCTGAGTAAATATCTGCTAAAATGTAAGTATTCAAAAGTATTTCTTCAGGACTTCATATTGCCAAAAATTAAATTTAGCCACAAACATATTTGTTTCCAGGCAAGCTTTTAGGAGGAAGATTATCCCCCTGAAACAATAGTAAGAAAAATACCCCATCGTATCTTACCTTTTGTGTAACCATCAGGAAGTCAAAGACAGGGAAACAGCATGTCAGAACATAAGACCTATCAGTTTAATCTGAAACACTTTCACCAGATTAGTTGATGAATCATGGCCTTTGTCATTCTGGACTTGTCTAAAGATGAAACCTGAAGCTGGGATTAACTTTAGTTCCAATTCAGTCCCCACTAAAATCAGTGGAGAACAATGGAAATGTGCATTTCTCCAGATTGATACCCATAACTCTTTACTCTCTTGACTACTGAAGAAGCCTAGCTTGATGCTCCTCTATAAGAAGAGTCATATGGTGGATCCAGGAAACTACAGGCCTGTCATCCTTACCTCAGTTCCAGGAAAGGTCATGGAACAGGTTATCTTGAATACAATCACGCAGCATGTGCAAGACAACAAGGGTATCAGACCAAGCCATCATATGTTCAAGAAAGGCAAGTCTTGCCTGACTCACCTCATCTCCTTCTATAACCAAGTGACCTGCCTGGTGGGTAAGCGAAAGGCTTTTTGCAGAGCCTACCTCTGCAGACCTGAAGACCAGAGTCTACCTGAAGACCAGAGTCTTCAGCAAAGCCTTTGACATGGACTCCCACGGTATACTTCTGGAGAAGCTGGCAGCCCATGGCTTGGACAGGTAAATTCTTTGCTGGCTTAAAAAACTGGCTGGATGGCTGGGCCCAGAGGGCGGTGGTGAATGGAATGAAATTTGGATTATTTTGATAATTTATTTGAAAATTCTGAGACTGAATTAATCAGTTAATGGATTCTGGATGTATTTTTGTATTTATATCCTTAAAGCAATGAAACTGTGGCTTTATCTAGTTAAAGATCCAAGGTAACAGACACTAATACCAACTTGCTATACACATAGGAGACTATGATGATGTTGAAAGTCTTTCTGAATTATAAATATTACAAATAACAGTGGTCAAAAGGGCTTGGTTGCAATTCTTCTTTTCTTTGATATAGTTTAACATAAATCTTGGCACTTCTTTGTTCATTATCAGCAAGTGGGAGAAATCACTATTGTCTGCTCAAAAACTCTAGGGCAAGTGGCTCAGAAATTTCAAACTGTCCATTGTGTTCTTGCCGTCTTCAAATCTAACCATTCAGCAGTGGAATACTGCTCATAATTAAGTAATATTTAGTTCATTAATTCCTTTGGGGATTGTTGATAATTATATTGCAGTATGATTTCCTCAAAGATATCATACAGGCCATTGATAAACAGCTGAGGAGTAAAATCAAGGGATTAACTGTAATTATAGCAAAGTGGTTTGCTATTAAACTAATTGAATAAAAAGTAATTGGATTATGTATGATCTTCAGTAGCTCCTAGACTTTAAACTTTAATTAAATTATCATACTTCTCATTCAAAAATTGAGTGGTTGAACATTAGCTATTTTGACACTACAAACGTAGGAGAAGCAAAATATTTGTGCTGAATTAAATGCTCAGTGTTAGCATAGTTTAGTAACAAAAGAAGCTCTCTTGCACAATTCTGTCACTGTAATGAACTTATTTTTTCATTTACATACTATTTAAATATTCTTCCTTGATTGCAAAATTTATGAGAACTGACAAATATTCTATTCCTAAATGATTAAACACATTACATTCATTAAACTAAACCTGATTACATACTTCTGTCTGCGTTTTTCAAAAGGAAATCTATTTGATTTTCTAGTAGCAATTCTATAAATTGTGTTGGATGAAGTAGAGAAAAAAAAAAAAAAAAAAAGATGAATTGTAATTTTGTTAAATTATAAATGATCTATTTATAAAGTATTAATTTCTTATTTTCTAAAGACACTATTGCTGAAAAGACTAATATTAAATAGAATTCTTGAAATAAAGATACATATTGCAAATGCAGATGTAGAGCTACTCAATAACATAAAAAAATATCAAAAGCTTCATGAAAAGTGGTTCTTAGAAAAAATATTTTGTAGATAATAAAGCTAAGGAACACTGATTAAGACCAAGTAATACCTTAGGAGGGCAACAAATGCATTCGGTTATGAGAAATAGAGAAGTTAAACCCCAGACTGATTTAAGAGTAAATCAAGTTTACTCAAGTTTACTCAAGTTTATCTATATAGATAAAAAGAGGTGAGGTTTCTAACTTCATGATACATAGAAAATTTATTTTATAGGGGTGGGTGTTTCAATCTTAAATAAATAAAAACATGAAAAATGAATAAATAAATAAAGATAATTTTCCTACATCATTTAAACATAGCCTCCAGTCACGCAGTTAACAGGATTAATTTGAGCCTATTCTCAATGGCCAAATTTGTCTTCTAACATGGGCAATAAGATTTGAAAATTGATTCTGTACTCAAAAGGAAATTAATGTAACAGAAATAAAATTGGAGAGGTATGCTCATGCATTTTGGTTTCTTTGCCTTGCTGCTGAGTCCTGAACTAACCAAAGCCTATTGATCATCTTGTTGAACAGACCTACTGAGAATGTTGTAATAGAACAACCCAGAAACAATAAAGGAGTGTATTAGCTTTTTAGAATCATATTTAAAATATATGGGAATGCCTTTGCAATGTTTCTCAGACAGCAGAAGTTAGATTTAACTTAACATTGAAGATGAATTTGGAGATGAACCAAGAATAAAGACAACATACCTGGAGAACATAAAACTCTTCCAGGTTTCAGATGTGACTCATCAAAGTCATTTCCAAAAGAAGATACAGTTGCAAGATAATTTTTAGAGTAGACTCATCTTTAACTGAATTCTCTTTAGCAAACCTTCAAACTGGGAGAATTTAACAAATCCTCAAACTTCATCTCATTCTACTTAAATTATTATTAACATCTGACGCAAGATGCTTGCTACCTAGTCAATGGTGACTGGATCAAGTTTCATTTTTAAAACATCTTCAGTATCCTGTACAGTATTCTGTCTTTGAGCTTGGAAGGTTAAAACACACAGAAAGATCATATATGTGAGTCTGATACTCTTGAGTGAGTAACAAATACAGACTTCTCACATTTAGCATAAGTAAATAAATAAATAAAATATTTTTGACAGGTATAAAGCCAGAGAGTTTTCAGAATTCAAAAACAAGTATCTTGCTTGTTTGTATTCAATACAAAATACAAAACCATGGTGTCCACTTGCAACTGGTCACCATTGGTGTTCCCCACAGGTCAGTGTTGGGGTCCATCCTCATTAATATCTTTATTGATGACTTCGATAAGGGAACTGAGTGCACTGTCAGTAAGCGTGCAGACGACACCAAGTTGGGGGGAAGTGTTGATCTGCCAGAGGGTAGGAAGGCCTTGCAGGGGGACCAGCGTAGGTTGGATCAATGGGCAGAGGCCAATAGGATAAGGTTCAACATGGCTAAGTGCTGGGTCCACTTTGGTCTCAACAATCTCATACAACACTACAGGCTTGGGGCAGAGTGGCTGGAAACCTGTGCAGAGGAAAAAGATCTGGGGGTGTTGGTTGATACTTGTCTGAAAATGAGCAGGCAGTGTGTCCAGGTGGCCATGAAGGCCAAAGGCATCCTGGTTTGTATCAGAAATAGTGTAGCCAGCAGGAGCAGGGAGGTGATCACCCCCCTGTACTCTGCTCTGGTGAGGCTATACCTCAAGTAATGTGTTCAGTTTTGGGACCCTCACTGCAAGAAAGACACTGAGTCCCTGGAACATGCCCACAGAAGGTCTACAAACCTGGTGAAGGGTCTGGAATGCAAGTCTTATGAGGAGCAGCTGAGGGAGCTGGGATTGTTTAGTGTGGAGAAGAGGAGGCTCAAGAGAGACTTTATTGCTCTCTACAACTACCTGAAAGGAAGCTCTGGGGAGCTGGGGGTTGGCCTCTTCTCAGAGGTGACTAGCAATAGGCCAAGGGAGAATGGCCTCAAGTAGTGCCAGGAGAGGTTCAGGTTGGAAATCAGGAGAAATTTCTTCTCAGAAAGAGTAGTTGGGCATTGGAATGGATTGCCCAGGGAGGTGGTAGACTCATTGTCCCTGGGGATGTTTAAGGAAAGGTTGGATGTGGAACTTAGTGACATGGTTTAGTGGGTAATATTGATGGTAGGGGGGTGGCTGGACCAGATGATCTTGGAGGTCTTATCCAGTCTTAATGATTCTATGATTCTATGATATTAACGGTGCATTTCACTGTCATGTAAAAGATTGTAGCTCTGGACGGTCACTCACTATTGAACAGGATATTTTGATCTAATGTTAGAAAAATTAGAACAAGTAGATTTTTTTTAGAAGCATGAAATAGATAAAATTTTGATAATTGTATTAAAATTGACTTTTGTTCTCTAGTAGGTAAAAGATAATGAAGAAAATATATTTGCCTTAAATTTATTTTTGAAATATTTCTGACAGCCATAAAAGGCATGAAAACAGAGACATTAAAAAGTGATGCAATCTGTTTTTACTTGTTGCCCATACTCACCAAGAAAGTTATTGAAGTTATCATGTGTTAGATAAACTTATCAAACTACTTCATCACAGTGCTCTCTTCTTCTACCTTTACACCTAAACTGAATATAATGGAATCATAACAAGTAATCAATAATAAAAATTCAGAAAAGAATAAAGCATTATATTGGTTATTAAAAGAATGATTCTGTATTTAAAGTTAAATCTTTTTCTTCTCCCTTTCTTTTTCTGTTGTCATTCTGTTCTCTGTACCAGTCACCATTTCTGTACTCTGTAGTCATTCTCTCTATGTTTTTCATGACATAATGAATAGCAGATGGTGTGTAAAAATACTCCCGGCTTTGACAAATACATAGCTCTGTTTTCTCCCTCCTTCAAGTATTTCAATCTCAGGAGAGAAGATGGAGCATTGACTACAATATTGTAGAGCATCTGCACACCTCAGAGGATACCAGCCTTTAAGGTATTTTAGGGAGTGCCTCCCAGACACATGGATAGACTAGTTTATGAATTCAGAAGCAGGTAAAGAAAGCATGCAGAATACTGTCTTGTAACCTTAGTGTTCTCTGAGCTTTCAGATTTCTGTGGAGATTTTGGGTGACAAATTGAGTAGCAATGTGAGTTATAACAAGTTTACTCCCCACATTCCACAAGCAAGTAATCAGGTAAGCACCAGACTGAAATTCTTCTGCACAAGGAGGCTGATAATGTGATGGTAGGTTCACAGCATCAGAAATTATGTCCAAGTATGAAAACTAGTGATACTCTGGATTCAGAACTGCTTTTTGCTTCAAAGCCTACAAATGGTGTTAACGAGAATAAAAGGTAGATTTTTCTGCATGGCTCTGGAATTAAAATATGGAACAAAATCCTAATTCAAGCAGGATCTGAAAAGATATTAGATTATAAAATGAAGGAGAAAACAAAATTTTTTGTTTGTTTGTTTGTTTAATTATATATCATTCACTATGAGCAAATATAAACATTTTATTTGTATTATTTTCTTTAATTTGTCAATTATTTTGGCCATTTAGAAAATCTGGCTGTGACCTTGCATACCAAGTCTGAGCTTATAGCAATTTTTACAGCTGAGTTATCACCCCTTGAAGACTGGCATTATAATGAAAATGCTGACACAACCTTTACTACAGCAATGCTGCTATAATAAAATTTATAAAAGGCAATCAAGTCTCTAGGATGTCTCAGGCATTGTCATCTCTTGATGCATTTCTTGGTACCACAATGGATCTAAAGAGTGATCTTTCAAATGATTATATTATTGCAATAGCTCATAAAGTAGTGCTGGAAAGAACACTGAAGTGATTTAATTTTGAACATCTTTTTGTTGCTCTTTTGAGAAATACAAAATTATGTAATTCTTGTAGAAAAGTAAAGAATTATACTGAAGAATGTTGATGTGTTCTACAATTATCATTACCTCTTATAATTACCTCTTATTCTAAATGTGTCATGGCCTAACATATCACAAAAAGATTAAACCACCTATAAATTCTTTTAAAAAAATAGTAATCAAAGACACATATGACATTGAATTTTGACTTAAAAGAGGACTACTGCACATAGCAGGAAAATGTTAATCATACAGTTTTAGCTTATCCTCTCAAATATTTCATTCAGTTCATTCCAGAAAAAGAGGTAACAATAACATTAGTGGCAGCGTGAAAAATATGAAATGTTTTTATTTTCAAGAATGCTTTTTAGAAGTTGCAGGCTAATCACTTAGTATGTACTTTTAAATTAAAGAGCACTATGTCAATAAATACTAAATGAGAATCTTCCTATTTGTTATTCAGCATAAAAATGTTAGAAAATGTATGAAAGATGTGTATGAGATGAAATTCTAGAGAGAGAAACAAAAGGAATTCTCACCATTTGGTAGTCAATACCTAAAATACATTTGGTACCTTCTGAAAACTACTTCATAGAAATTCATATATATGTACATTCGTTCAGCTGGAAGCCCCTATTTATGAATAATAAAGCATAAAAATTAAAGTGTGACACATTTAATGAGGTTAAAAACATGTGTCTACTACCATACCTAGTACTGGAAAGCATTTTCAGCATTTTCTGTTTTATTATACTGAGGGAAAAAAAAAAAAAAAAAAAAAAAAAAGAATTTTTTTTTTTTTTTTACTAAGGGAAAAAAAAAAAAAAAAAAGGAAAAATGAAAAGTTATTTTAAGCATAAGTAAAACATTAAACTGCAGAGTAAAATCTATGTTCAAATCTTTCTGTGCTTAAATAAATTCAAACTTCATCTACGTGACCTGGCTCATGTAAGATGGAGAACTTCCAGTTTTACCATGTTTTAACATGTTAACAAGGTTAATAGAAAGGAAACTTGAAAAGTTAGTGTATGAAATTATATTCACAAAAGATCAGACTCAGTTTACCTCAGGAATAAAGTGTTTTTACACAGTAAAATTCAGTGGAGTCTATTCAAAGTCCTTTGAACTCACTGAAAAAAGTATAGAATAATTACATAAGTTAGCTACTGAACTTCAATCAGATTTTGAGAGTTTCTGTGCTAGTTTCCTTGCTTCTGAACATATCTGATATTGGTTAATTCTGAAGATCTGATAAACCATCTACAGCTAGGCACATGATGTCATACCACAAATACACTATACAGTTGAACATCACATCATAGTATTTTAGTACTGTGTATGGATAATGTAATTTTATATTTTAATCAATGTCCAAAGTTAGGTAGAACAACTGCAACATAGCTCAAGACAAAGGGTCCATCTAGACCAATAATCTGATCTAGAAGGGGATATTATTCACACAAAAATCATGTTATCCTAGCTGGTCAACTCTAAAAATACAACCTTATGGTCACATCTCTAACACAGACCCGCAGGTTGAATAATCTAAAGATACTACTGAGCTTCATATAATACCCTGAAATGTCAGCAAAGTTCAGCCTTGTGGTATGTTTTGTTTGCTCTTAAAACAGATCCTTAAAAATCACCAGCAAGTAATGCTGCTTCATTTTCTGAAATACTTTGTCTGCCACATATTTTACAGTTTTATATAAGTATACAGCTTTTAATACAGAGTGTTATATAGCATGTTTTGGACGTCACGTGGCAGTGTCTGCCTCCTGAAGCTGCCAAGTATCAAGTAACCGTCATATGATTTATGATCAGCAGCATATTTCTATTCCTCATTACACAAATCTTATCATATTCCTAACTATGAAATTATGTCCACAAAAGATCAGAATTCAGTTTATCTCAGGAATAGTGTTTATACACAGTAAATTTCAACTCTGAAAATATATCCTCATGGACACATTTCTGTCACAAAATAACATCCCAAGGCAAAAGCGCAAACAGAAATGCACACACACAAAAAATGCATAAAACTGACTTTTTTTTTTTCTTATATAAATTAATTCCTAGAAAAGTTGAAAACTGTCAAGTTAGCAAATTATAAACATTCACTATGCATAGAAGTTAAGAAGAGAAAATAAGAAAGAGAAATAAGAAAGACAATTTCATGTAAACAATAAATGAACTAACATAAAAATATTCTCAGATAGAAACATAAGACTCGTGTGAAGCAGACAGGATGAGTGTTACTGATCATTAAAATAATACAAGCATTATGTGAGTTTTTTGCTATGCATGGAAAAGGTTCAACATTAATATGAATATTTTTTTCCTTTAGAAATACCAATACGATTCTTGAAATAATACATGATATTATGTATTTATTTCAATATTTGAATGCTTCATTTGTTTAATTCTGTGATATTCTAAGGTATGAATATGTGCAACTTGCTAGGTAAAGAAAGGCAAAGATTCAGGAGTAAAATTTTGTGACTAATCTTATTCAGACAGAAACAACAAGATTATTAGGTTTCTAACTGAATATAAAACATTTCATATTTTATTTTTTTTTTCATTTATTTATTTAATTATTTTTGTACAATCAATATTCCAGCAATCCCTAAGACTGAATCTGAATGACATTGTTGAACAGAGTAGAATTTCACTTATGAGAATGAAATTGGAGAACTGGCAGATGTAGAGGTACAAAATCTAAGCTTTGCCCATTGTTATTCTATCTGTTCTTCAAAATTTAAAGTGACTTTTTGAATGTATCTCAATAAGTAGCTGAGGTTCTCTTCAAAGCTAAGGCTCAACTAGTACAACAAATTTATGCATATGAGAAAGCATAGAACCATAGAATGGTTTGGGTTGGAAGGGACCTTACAGACCATCCATTTCTAACTCCCCTGCTGTGGGCAAGGACACCTTTTGTTAGATCAGGTTGTTCAAAGCCCTGTCCAGCCTAGCCTTGAAATAATGTCAGGAAAGTCTTGCTCCTCTTCATTATCTTCTTGAACATTTAAGTTCACTTTTGGGAGAAGAACTATCTGCAATATATAATTTTTATATTTGTACTTCTCCAGTCTCTGACCATGTGGTGACTCATTCCCTTTCAGCTCAGTAAATTAAAAGCTCTATCTCTTCCATTTGACTGCATGTAGATATCCAGTGAGAGTGTAACTGACCTGGCATGATTTGCATGCTCATTCATAGCTTTTTCTGTAAGATTAAAATCACAGATTCCACTTTTTTGTTTTCTGAAAAAGAGTTGAATGAGTGACAGTGAGAACAATATCAGGAGGGTGCAGCCTGCCTTTTGCATAGGAAGAGATGATATGGCCTTAATAGACTGGAACAAAGAATGTGTATGGAAGCAGTTCAACTCTGTGACCTGTTTCAGGGAAAGATAATACAGAAATAATTTTGTTTGTTTTGGTTGTGGAGGTTTTGTTGTTTGTTTCTTTCATTTTAGAATGTTTCCTCCTGCACTGTGTAAAACATGAGAACACCCTGAACACATGAACACAGGTCTTGGTGACAGTCATGTAGGACTCAGACATAAGGACTAAGTTATATTATGCTACTGTCTGAAAGGCTGCCGATATGAAAGTCTTTCAGAATCCTAAGTCTCTGCAGTTGAATCTAGTTTGTATCCTACAATCTCATGGGAGCTTTCCTGAGTTAATGCTCTTAATCTCCCCAAGTGCTTTGTACTGAAAGGGCCAAAATGTTCAAATTTTAGATCAAATAATAGATCAAAAACACCTGGAGTTTTATCAATTTAAAAAACTTTATCAGTTTATATGGCTTGAAAATATACAATTAGGAAAGGTTTAGTATTATGCATTTGTGAAAATTGTATTACAAACACTGAAAGATTTAACTCACCCTTTCACACTTCATGTGTAGATCTGATTCATATGTTATCTGGCAACTAAGTCACCACTGATAGTGGTTTTAGGTGATTAGTTACCCATTTGAATCTCTGTTGCTGAAGACATCTGGTGGACAGATTATCTATCAGATAGCAATGGAAACTACATGGAAAAAAATTGTGTGTTGCCTGAGGTGTGATGTTCCTGCTGGTATGGCCCACAGCAGCATAACTGCAATCTTTGTCATTGATACACTTCTCTGCCTTGCTTCACACTCCTCTAAAATACATAAGAAAGCAAGCAGTAACAGTGGCTTACTGGACAGCACATTACATTTCTGGAGTTCTGAACTGTATCAGCACATGAAGTTGTTTGACCCCTTTTCCTGTTCATTTAGCAGAAACTCTCATAAAAGAAAACAGTGATTTTCCAGAAGAGGTTCTTACATTTGAAGCTGATTTAGGCCTTCTTACTTGTGTCTAAAAATCTCTTTCCAATCTTTGTTCAGTTACTATTTAATGATCCCAAGTTCTCATAGACACTTATATAGGCAAGCAGAGAAGAAAGGTCCTATCAAGAAAGACTAGCTCAAATGTGCTTTCTGTATGTCCATGATCACTTTTTCTCTCTACCTTCTTGGACAAACTTACCTGAAGCTTTCACATGTACCCGAGTTAACATTTATTGTGATCATAGATGTGGACCAGAGGAAATCTTTACCAGACCAACTGAAAGACTTGGCTTTTCCAATAGAACTGAGCAGAACAATACAGAATAAATAAGTATCAGTGTAGAGTTTCTAATGTTTTCTGTTGTCTGACATTACCAATATCTGTCCTGACAGTCTCTTAGGTTTTGCATGTTCATGGGTGAAGCATTTATGTTCAGTAAATTTGCTGTTTCTCTACTTGAATCTTAGTTAAAAAGTATATATATATAAAAATCATAGTTGTATGCTTATGTGAGAACAATGGACTGATTATTTGTACTGCTGTGATTTGAGAGAATGAAGTACACACAGCTTCCACATAGAGAGAAAACCTAGTAATTATTCCTTGTGAATGGATGCAGTCTTATATATAAAAAGCAAATTAATGATCTAGATATAAACTGAAAGACACTTTTCTGTGATACCTAAATGTTGTTAACTGGTGTGTACAAATAAAAGGATAATTATATGTTTATTGCGTCTGTATATATATCAGTCTTCATTTTTTGTTGTTTTTTTTCCTAAACGCAAAAAAAAAATAAAAAACTCTAAACTTCTTAACAACAACAAAAAAATACATTCAATCTATTAGAATACCATAGGAAATTAAACAATGTAAATTCTCAATAAAATGCATTACATTATGAACAGTAGGACTATAACAATAGGTATGAATAAAAGTATTTATGGTATAGAAAATAAATACACGTGCAGCTTAATATTTCTCTCTTTCATATGAGACTCCAAACTTTCCAAGTAGCAGTTTGGCTATCTCTTTGTCTTTCAATCTCCTTCTCCAATAACCCCTACTGGACAACTGACAACAGATCCAAGAGAGGCATTTCAGTGGTCAATGCTATTAACTTATACTTTTATTTCACAGAACATTGAAGGAAATTAAGTTACCTATTATTCCCAGACTGATGGCTGGCAAGTCCAATATCACAATCCTTTTGTTAGTAGGGAACTGTAGATGGTGTACTTTTAAGCTGGGGCAAGAAAATGGTGTCTTCTTGTTTGTTTTAGCTGAAGGGCATGTGCTTCAAGTAAAGGAAGAGATGAAGGAGATGGCTGTTTCTGGAGGAGGTCTCCTTCCCTGAGAGCAGTAGTGAGACAGGCAAAACAGAAGTCTATGCAGACCAAAACTTGCAGAAGGAGAGCAAACATAGTGTCTAATTTAAGACTAGCTGAAGAGAGGTGGTTTTCCAAACGATTCAGATGTGACTGCAAGATGGTTGTCATAAACCAGGAAATTTTCAGTGATGTAGTAGATGACGAGATTTATTTCAAAACCTTTCTACCTTATCATAGTCTTTAATCTATCCTTATTCAAAAAAAGTTTCTTGTTCAGGCTGCATTCAAACAAAACCTACTGTAACCTTCTAATTCCTTTCAGAGCCTTCAGTGTGCTTTAAGAAAAGGGGTAGGTACTGGGGCCACAACAGAAATCTGAGATCGGGCATGTCACATCTTGTCAGTCAGCACATGTAACTCTGGGTCAGTGACATCTGATGCAGAACCTCCTGCCTATTGCACAGCAGGAGAATGAGTGCAGGAGAGACCCGAAAGAACCAACAGTGTTGTAGAGAAGGAAAACTGAGATAATATTCTGGGAGATGCTGCAGTTATTTGGTCTTCATCATGACTAAGTCACCCTGCTCTAAAAATAAGCCATTTACTGATCGTGTTTATATGATCTGATGATTACTTGAGATGCTTTTTATAGGTATAGGAAGGGACACAGGTCTCTGTGTAGGCTTCTTTCAAAAATGACTTAAAAAGCAAAGTATTAACTCAAAGATTTGGAATTTCCTGTTCATCTTATTTCAGAATGAAGGAAATAAGAACGTCCTAGACCCATGTAATCAAATCGTACCATTGTCCTTGTTCCCATTTGTTCAGGTCTGAACATCTGTGAGATACTTCCTCACTGCTAAAGATATAGGGTTAACAAAAAGTACAGAACTATTCATATCTGATATATATGTTTTGATTGGCAATACTTCAATGAAGTATTGTTAACTTTTAGATCTTGTAGGTAAGTATGGCTAGTGGTACATGCACAAGTTTGTATTTCACAAACAGATTTCCTTCCAAGTAGTTCTTCAGAGAAATAATAGCCAGCACATCTCTGTAGGTTATTTTCAGTGACTTTGACAAAGTGGCAAGATTGATAACAATTCACATTACCTTGAAGAAAGTTCCCTGCCTGAAATTCCCTTTTAGATATCTCAGGGGAACTGCAGAACTCCTGTCTGAAGGTGTGTCCAGAGGCACACCTGAAAAGAAAATGTGTAGTTTTCACCACAGATATAATGGCAATGTTTGAGTACCCTTTGAATACCTTTTTATTTTTTTTTTTTTTTTTTTTTTTTTTCAGCTATATTGAAAATATAGTTGGGATAAATCTGCAACCACTTCTTTCAAGTTCTGTATATAAACCTGATGATATAATAGCTCATTCTTTTTCTCTGGAATCTGATGAAAAGCATACCACATTTTACTTCTGCAATACTCTTGTTTGGTGAAAATTGGACACTGAGTTATTTTTTTCCTAATCAACACAATCAATTTACAGGACTTTTACAACTCAGATTCTGCCTCTAACTTCTCTTTAATTGCCAATCAGTTCTTCCTACCAAGACACAGGATTTGATGCAAGCTTTATTTCTAACAGCAGGCACCTTGTTCAGTCTGTCTCATGACCTGACATTGTCTTTAGGTTCCTACCATTTTTCTTCAGTTCTTCCTTTAACTCATGTGATTCAATCTATTGACACCAGCCTTCATCCTTGGAACTGCTCACAAATTCCAGGGCTGAGATTACTGATAAAATTAATGCATCTTATTTTTGGCTGATATATACTAACTGTACATTTGTACACATTTTGTCTGCAGCAATGTGAGTTAATACATTTAAGGAGTTGTTGTATTAATGTTTATTCCACTTTCATTAAGAGATAGAATAAGCCACTTTACCCCACATTTTCAGTGAAGTAAGACTGTGTATTGAGGTAATATTGAAATGATGCCTGACAAATTGTTATGCATAATAACTGGATCATGACTTTATAAAGTGCTATATTAAATCATTTGAATCAAGTACCTAATAACTTTACCCATCTCATTTGATCTGTGTACTCTGTCTCTCCTCCAGACTCTAGATCTAGCCAGAAGGCAAGCCTACTTTGGTCAGGGAGACTGAGCTGTGTAGGAAGTGAGAAATATTTTCTGTCCCTAAGCACACATTGCCATTTCCATTGTGATGATCACAACTGAGATTTAAGCTTTTAAAATTAGGAATCTGCCTTTGGATTGTCTGAAGTAGACCTAAACAATTTACCATGGAAATGGAAAACAGATTTTTTAGCAATATGAGAACAAAAATCCTTGTTTTGTAAATGACACCTAAATGATATTTCATGAATTATATGGTTTCTGACATCCTGTTGTCCATTCCTTTCTATTCCTTACAGCTTCCCCAAGGTACATACCTATTTGTTAACCTCCCATATCTGTCTCTGCCAAATATTGCCTAAAGACAAGAAAAGCAGTTCTTTCTAATTCTTCCGCTGTTCTTCTCTTTTTAACATTATTGGCCTTGACGTTGTGCTATGTAAAATCAGCTGTCTGTCATGTCCCTGACAGGAAATACAGTGCTGTTGTTTTATCGCTAAATTTTACATTAAATCTCTTAATGTGTAGTTTCAAAGTGTGTTTTGATCATATTATTGAAGATGAAAATACTGAAGAAAATGACAAATAAGGGGAAAGAAGTTTTTTGCCAGCTTTCAACATACACCTCGCTTTGATGTCAGCTTAAAGTAAAGAATTTGCTTTCCACTTGGCTATGCATACATACATACAAGAGAGGACAAATATTTGATGCCAAAGATTTTTGTCCCAGCTATTAAGTATTTAGAGAAAAGTTTAGTACTGAACAATACAAAAGATCTAATGTCAGAAGAAAAGTAAAAAAGCAAATTTTACAACACAATGGAGTATTCACAACATATGATAATACCAAATGTTCTTTATTTTCTTCCTTTGTGAATCTGGAGAGGAAATAGTACATAAAGTAAATAATAATAATAATAATAAATGCCAAAGCAGTGGCTGAATCTTTAGCTTTTCTTTCCTAACTTTCAGAATGTATGATACACAAGGAATTTTAACATAAAAAAAGAGAGTGGATCAGTTGGTGTGCCTTTATGCTCACCTTCTTGTGTTATTATCTGCTTCTTTTCTAGAGGGTTTACTTCCCTTAGAGGTAGTGTCAGAAAATATAATAAAATAATAAGCAGAATATTTTAAGATATGTTTGTTGTACTGTGGCAGAAAGGCTGAATTATTTTCGAGTAAATGAGTACTAGCTGACCATGTGTGCTAAACCTTAACCAAAGATTAACTGGTAGTCTCTAGTATACATCATTAAAATCATTGCCTTGCAACCACTATAGAATCTGGTATAAAGGATTTGAACAGAGAGCCATTGTACTGTTCCTTAAGTTTCAATTAATGTCAGATATATGAAAAATGAAAAGGGTCCTTGTAGTGATATTTCACCCAACTTCATGCCTAAACACTGCTATTATATATGTCAGTCCAACTTTTCAAAGCAATTTATGAGAATCATCAGATTCCTTGATTTTCTTAGTAAATATCTAGGCATGATTTTGGCCAGCTATTATTTCAATAGATGGGCAACACCATGAGGTAAAATAGACTCATGAAAATATGTGAGTCTGTGTCTTTCTTTGGCTTTTGTATAGCCAAAGGTTAACAGCAGGTGTAATTCACTCCTGAATTATGACATTCATGACATTCATGACATTGGAAATTTTTGTGTGGCCAATGTCAATTCAGTGTCAAATCCAGTCTTGTCAGGGTAATTCTTCTATAAGGATATTTACAATTATAATTACAATGTTCTTGTATTAATATATGATAAAATATCCTTACATGTATTGTGTATATCCTGAAATAGCTTGGAATATATGAAATTAACAATGTCCAAGTCAATGCCTTTTAATGTAAAATTTATAGATGTATATTTATTTCATTACGATTTATAGAATCACATGAAGGAAAAGAAAAAAATGAAATCAGTGATCAGGCTTGCCAGATACTTTATGGATATAATGAGCAATTTTCTAGCATTATGGTCATTGAATAAAAGGTTTGATTTGCTAAATCTCTTTCAGAACTACATCAGAATTCTTGTACATGCTGTCCCACACCATAAGGTGGAAAGCAAACTCATGATATGCAGTAAACAGATTAAGATGATAAAAATGTAATTGCCTTTGATGTAAATTTAAAGCTTCACTAATACTTAGAGGGCAGGCAGACAACAGCATCACTGTCCACAAGCTGCCTTCTGCTCAACTTTAGCAGTTTCTGGAAACTAGATTTGTGCATCCAAACTAACCAAGCCCAATGGGGCATTGCTAAGACCCTCTGTCATGTTCTCAAATCTTCCTATAACATGAGAACACTTTAAATTTCATTACCTGATGTGAAAACAGACAAAAGCCAATAAAACAAAACAAAGATCAATTAAACTAATAAATGAAAAATAAAAGTTTGGAATAGGAAATTTATTTGTAGATTAACTTCAGAAGGTTGTCTCAGATAGCTATTGGGGAACCCTATAAGCACTCTGAGGGTGTACAGGATGACTGGCCTCCCAGCAAAACAGCCTGCTGCCTTCATGCAATCTTAGACTCGCGATTTCATGAAGCCTTACTGTCTCATTCTTGTTTTCGAAGTAAAAACCCATACATTAAAATAGCTCTCAGCTAAGCCTCCCCAGAGTCACAGTAGGTAAATAATGACTGAATAAAGTCACAACTGCAAAACTATGTCTGGTAGATATACTGATAGACAATTGGGAATTTTTATATTTCACATGAACTCGTTGGACATCTTTCAGAGTGAGAGAGTGACATTCTCTCTAATAATTTTAAGTCATAAATACAATAGTTTATCTTTCCACTTATATCCAAAAATAAGAATGAAACACTTGCACTATTAGTATTTCGTTTTTTATTTTAGCA
Source organism: Oxyura jamaicensis (assembly GCF_011077185.1). NCBI lineage: Eukaryota > Metazoa > Chordata > Aves > Anseriformes > Anatidae > Oxyura > Oxyura jamaicensis. Next base: position 34,028,689 of record NC_048893.1, read on the forward strand.
GTGTTGTATAGCTAAATTTAACATAATGATAAAAATTTCAATTGAGTTGCCATGTAAAGCAAAACCAATACAGAACCATTTCAGGCTTTGGTAGCTTTTCTTGCATAAATCCTTTTCTCTCTGGCTTTGTCTAGCCACTTATGCCAAAAGAGAAGGAATGTAAAACTCTATTTTTCCTAGATTTTAATGTTCTCTAAAACCACACAGCACTTTTTTTTTTTTTTTTTTTTTTTTTTTTGATTGGCAAAGCAGAGGGGAAAGAGGTATGGATACATCTGGTTTCTGTGACGACATTCCTAGAAAACTAAGGCAAAACTGGAATGGGCCCAGAAATTATTCTTACTGCTGGATGGCATAAGTAAAGCAAGGCTGAGTCTTGCTAGAGGACTGACACTGAGCCCAGTGAATTTGGTTCAAACTCCCTGCAAAGTCGTTTAGGAACTTGGGGCACTCAGCCTCTAACAAAAAACGCAATAAACCCTGACACATTTGTTCCTTACTTATAAATTCACTAATGACAATGGATTATGACACCATATGAATCTAGGACTATTTTCTAAAAAGAAAAAAAAAAAAAAAGTATTTTCACACTACCATTAAATTTAATTAATTATTATTATTATTTTTTTACATATATCTAATGTATGTTGATGTATCTAATACATGGTGAACAGTATCTACATAATTTTTACAGGACTACAAGTCAGCAAATGGGGAATGTAGATATTCTTTTTCTGTTATGTTACTGCTTCTAAAAAAAAAGTTACTTTTCTTCAGAAAATAATGTTTGCTGTTTGTTCAAGGTGATGTTATAAAACCTATTTTCCTTTCATCCTGTGGCTTATCATGGTTTCGGTTGTTGTTTCCTCCCCTCCACCCCTCCCCCAGCTCTTTTTTTTTTAAGCCTATATGGTACAATAAATCATAACTAAAGCCGGTGATTAATAATGAGACGCTTTATAGTGAAACCTCTGCAAAGAAGGAAATTGTGCAAACAGGCAGAGTTATCTGTCACCACATGACAAAGTTCAAGTTTAAGAAGCTGCTTGTCAAATACAATCGACTGTACGAGTGATAGATTAGATCTTAATAGCAGTAAAAGTAAGCTATATACCATATCCTTCCCTTACAATATAAAAGCCTCTCCTTCTAAGCACTCTGTGATGAAATGCAGTAAAAACAAAATAAAAACTGGCAGTGTGAGATCAGTTTCTTACTCAGAACACAGTGAACTATTTTAATATGTTTAATGATCAACTCTTGTCAAGGTCATTGTAATTTTGTTTTTGTTGTTGTTGTTATGAAAAAGAAACCTGGACAAACATACATCTACCACTTCCATGATTTCTGTGAGGTTATCAGTGTTTCAAAATCTCTCTTTAATTCTGCAGCCTGTAAACTGCAGAAAAAAAAAAAAAAAAAAAAAAAAAAAAAAAAAAAAAAAAAAAAGGCAGCAATTACTTGACACATCTTGTAGTTAGGCTGTTTACAGGTTTCTCTATTTTTCTTGAATGGTACACAATATTTTATCTTCCAATGGAAAAATGGAGAAAATTATCCCATAATTGAATGTTGAGTTAGATGAGAATTAGGTTTCTATTTTTTTTCACATAAGGTTTCTATTTTTTTTTTCACATATTTTATGTTTATTTTCATTCTGAGATGTAAGCATATGTATTTCTACAGTTCTTCAGAAAACCAATATGCCCCAAAACATGAGATAATAAATGAGACAAAACATTTCATTTCCAACATCAAAATGTTCCTTATTATTTACATATATGTTGCAGTATAACCCTGTCAGGCAGCCAAATATCACACAGCCTCTCACTCACTTTTCCCAAGTGGGATGAGGGAGAGGATGAGAGAAAGTTAAAAGTTTAAGAGCTCAACCATCATAAAGACAGTTTAATGGGTGGAGAAAAAGCCATGCATGCAAGCAAAACAGAACAGGGAATTCATTCACTACTTCCCATTGACAAGCAGGTGTTCAGCCACTTGCAAAAATGCAGGGCTCATCATACACTTATTGCGAAGACAAATACCATGACTCCAAATGCCCCCCCCCCCCCCCCCCCCCCCCCCCCTTTACTATTCTCCAGCTTTTATTGCTGAGCATGACGCCATGTAGTATTGGACATCCCTTTGGTCCATTTGGGCCAGCTGTCCTGGCTGTCTTCCCTCCCAGCTCCTTGTGCACCCTTACTGTCAGGGCATCATGAGAAGCTGAAATGTCCTTGGCTCTGTGTTAGCCTTGCTCTACAACAACTGAAAATGTCAGTACGTTATCACCACTATTTTCATCAAAAATTCCAAATACTGCATCATACAAGCTTCTATGAAGATAATTACATCTCAACCAAAGCCGTGACAATGTATTACTATTGATTTTAAACAAAATATGATAACTAATGTATATATATTATATTGTTGAGTGATGATGTACTTGAAAAACCACCAAGTTGTTGTTTAGTTGATTTTGTTTCCCAAGGTACCTTTAATATAAACCTCCAGGGACACCACTGAAAAGTCATTTAATAATTCACAGAAGATACCTTAATATTTTCTTATTCCATAGATGCTATCATGATTATCTCAGTTTTATTGTTAGTGTTTTATTAACTACACAATTTGAATCATGATTCTTTTATTTCATTGAAACATTAAGCTTTTATTTTTTCATGTATTTACCACTAGCTGAAATATTAATCAAAATAACACAATTTAGAGGCTACAAATTTGGGTAGCCTAGTCTGCTTTTTGTACTGTAGAGTATTTAAGTAATAAATTCTTTTAGTAGTTGAGACCAAGAAAATTTCTGTAGGCTCTGGAAAAATGCTTGCTCCTTAAAAATGATCTTTGCAAATTGTAAGAAGTTGCCTAATTTCATTCTTGACTTCAGTAATGTAGAATACTCTTTCTTTATGTGTGTGTTTAAATAACGTATGAACTCAAACTGCTAAAGACATCACACTCTGAAGATTGGGGTGCCAGACTATAATTCCTGGTAGCTATTCATAGTTTTTCCATGGAACTGCTGTGTGATGTTGAGCAAGTCACTTCCTTGTGTTTCTATTGTCTTTGCACAAAAATGCATGAGACAAAATCTCACTTTAAAAAGTACTCTGAAATCACTGGATATCAGTTCCAAAAATAGTATGAATAAAGCAAAAGATCTGCAGTCAGTCTTTATAAAGACTTCATTGAACTTCATAAATGTTGTCTAAATGTCTGGAGAAGTTTTGTTTCCTCTGCAATTGTCGTACCTTTGCTCCCTCAAGAGTGACCTGCCCCCCACCCCCACAGATGCAAATGTTGTCATACAGTGAGAGCTGTATGAGCTCTGAAGCAGTATCACAGAGAAGGAGCAGGAAGTTCCAAGTAAGCTGCTGAAATTAAAAATAAAATAGAAATAAAAGTAGTTGAATAAAACTCTCATCAGAATTTAATATGAATGTGGCTTTGGCTTAAACAGACTAGAGTATTTGCTTATAAAATGTTACCATCAACAATATTTGGTAAACTATATACAGCAAATTATTTTAATGTTGAATTTTGACATTTCTGGGAATGTTTAAGGACCTTCAGAGAGGAAAAGCACAGAGGAAGTTCACATTCAAAAAACATAATTACTACTAGATCACCTGCTTTGAAAATATATGGGAGTTCTACACCTCCACTATATCTCAAGGAAGTAACTTATTCTCAGTCGTCGTCATGAAAAAAGCAACCTTAGAGGTAATCAGATACAATCTCTTCCACTCACATGCAAAGATTTTGCACAAACATTTTTCTACAATAAACAAGTCATTTGGTCAAGCTTCTTCCAAAACCCTCTGAAGGTTAATACTCATAACTTCATTTACAAGCTGAATGAATTTATTTCTAGCTTTTGTTGGTTAGTCTGTTTTCATACCAGTATTGTTCTTCAGTTTTAAGAACTCTTTTGTATCTCTAGCTCTTAGTCTTCATTAACAGGGATATCTCCATTCAGCATCACTTTGCTTCATTAAATAAATTTTCAGTCCTGTCTAAAAAGACGTCCTAAGATAGTGTTCTTAAAATGACTTTGGAGGGCATGCTGCAGATTAGCCGTGTCCTTTTTTGGACATGCATTACCTGTCAAGTAAATAGTAGGTTAAGTGAATTCTTACCATTACTTCCTAAAATAGCACTGATGTTTTCATTCACAAGAAATAGTTTACTTGGCATCTGTTCACAGTATGTTTTCTTTTTTTTTCATAGCAACTCTACAGTGGAAACTCAGTATCTCTGTGATATCCTACTGATGAATTTACAGGTATAGCTTGGGGAGGGAGGAGATGGGTTGCTTATTTTGCTGTTGCTGGTGGTTTTGCTCTTAATTCACAGGTCTTGTGCATTGTATTCTTAAATTTCATCTGTTTCTCATGTTTTCATTAGGCATTAGAGTTACCAACAAATACATGAACTAGATGGTACTTAGTAATATCATTTTTGCTTTTTAATAACATCTCAAAACTTGCCTAGAAGATTTCTCAGGCTTCCAGGGAAGAAATAGGTATTTGATCTCTGAGGGACAACTTATATATTTCCTCACAAGCACCATTTGGAACAGTAAATTTACAGGCCACCAGGAGTTTTGGAATGCCAGGGGAAAAAAAAAAAAAAAAGTATATGTATACGTATACATATACGTATACATATGTGTACAAATGTGTGTATATATATATTATTTATATATGTGTGTGTGTATTGACACTACATTCCATATCATTATATAATATAATATAATATAATATAATATAATATAATATGTAATATATAACATTATATATAATTTTATAAGATATAATTATAAATATATATTATATATTAATTATATATAATTATATATTATATAACAATATTATATATTATATAATATTATAATAGTTTTGTATATTAAAATCTCAAGACCATGCACTATAGACAAGAAAGACAGTAGATTAATGACTTTTGAATTACCAATTGCAAATAATTGCAACATTTTATTTTCCCCCTCTTATAATAATGAACATGCTCATGATCTGTAAATACGATATGATAAGTTGTTTTCCCCCTTAAATCACCATCTTTATAGAGTAATTTAGTGGAAATTGAGGATCTGTTTAGTCCAGAAAGAGTATTGCCACTGGGACAGATAAAATATGTAGGAAAAAGATTCTTTGTTTGCATCATTTTTGTAATCAGACAGACTCTGACAGAATCATCGCTACTTTCAATATTTTCTAGTCAGCTTCTGATCAATCCAGCAGAGGTAACCTTTTTTTTAAAAAAAAAAATATAAATAATAATAAAAAAATGGAGTAATGCAACAGCTGGTTCTTAGCTCTCTTAGAAAGGCTCTCTTTTCAGTGTTTCCACACTGACTTTTCCCTCTCTGTTAAGAAAGTGGAAAGAATGGTTGGCAGTACCCCAAAGCATGATGAGACTGAGAGAGGGTCTGGACTGGAGAAGTCAGGTGCTACAGAAAATGTGATTCTACATCTGCAGGTAGAAAATTGTTCACTACAGAGACTGAAAATGTAATGAAAATTATCTGACAATAGAGCAAAATATGTCTAAATACATGCCAGAGTGGGAAGACAGAGATGAGACATGAACTGAAGGTTTATAGTGTGCTTGATTTTTCATCGAATCACAGAATCACAGAATAGTCTAGGTTGGAAGAGACCTCCAAGATCACCGAGTCCAACCTAACGCTAACAAATCTTCCACTAAACCATATCCCTAAGCTCTACATCTAAATGTCTTTTAAAGACCTCCAGGGATGGTGACTGAAATGGCATCTCATCTCTATTAGAGCTTAATAAAATAAAATAAAATAAAATAAAATAAAATAAAATAAAATAAAATAAAATAAAATCTATCTAATAATAAGAATCTAATAAGCAGGGACACAAGTAAGAAAGACCAGTGAAAAACATTCCAGGATAAACATGCAGGAAAAGAATGCAAGTCCTTAGCTTTAGTCATCCAACCTGAGCAGCTCCTTTACCAACTGTGGAAAAGGTATTGTAAGGTCTAAAAAAGTGTTTGAAATATTATCTGGGATGACGAACACTGGAATGGAAACTGCATCTTGTCAAAAATTCTTTCTGAATAAAACCAATGTTTTTTTCATTACTATGCCATCCACATCCTAGAGCTGGCAAGGCCTTGCAGCTATTAAGTCCTATCCAAATCTCCATGTGAAAGATAAAGAGAAGCCTGGGAACCTATGCATGCCAAGCTTTGCTAGTTGCTTTTATTTTTGAATAAATTATATTTGAAAATACAAAACAAAACAAAACAAAAAGTGTATGTGTGCATGTGTGCAAGCTTATTTAGTCGCTGCCTCAGCATTGGCCACAGCCAATTTTTACAGATTTGTAAAAACAAATCTAGATCTGCAAGTCCTATTCACCTAACCTAAACATGCAGTAAACATAACACAAACAAATAAAATGGAAAATCCCATGAATCTCACCATGGGATTCCACCATAAAAATTAGACTGAAAACCAAGAAGCAAAGGGTTCTTAAAGAAGTCAAAAGGTATGGCATGTATTGTCAATAAACTGCTTTTTACTTACAAGCCTGTCTCAGGGGATGATAGAGGTGAAAGTGTTTCAGAAAGGGGAATAAATAAGGGCATGAATAAATGCATAGCCACAGAACAAACAAACAAACAAACAAAAAAAAAAGAAAGAAAGAAAGAAAGAAAGAAACTAAACATATTGTAAAGCAATGAAAATAAACCCACACTTTAAAATAACATTGAAAGGGAAAAGACAGTTGGGAAGAAAGAAGAACATAAATATGACATTGAAGAAGACACGAATATCTCTAACAGGAAAGAGAAGAAAAAGAAATAGAAGAAAAAGAAATAGAAGAAAAGGAAAAAAGAAAAATAAAAATAAAAAGAAAAGGAAAAGGAAAATGAAAAAAAAAGAAAAAGAA
>NC_048893.1:34040650-34083329 GCF_011077185.1 Oxyura jamaicensis
GGGAAGGGAAGGGAAGGGAAGGGAAGGGAAGGGAAGGGAAGGGAAGGGAAGGGGAAGGGGAAGGGGAAGGGGAAGGGGAAGGGGAAGGGGAAGGGGAAGGGGAAGGGGAAGGGGAAAGGGAAGGGAAGGGAAGGGAAGGGAAGGGAAGGGAAGGGAAGGGAAGGGAAGGGAAGGGAAGGGAAGGGAAGGGAAGGGAAGGGAAGGGAAGGTCCAATTAAAGCCTGCTCAAATCTAGTTTATTCCAAAGGGTATCATGGTTAAAGCATGCCAGTCTGTGTAGTCAATGCTTCTCAACTTAGTAATGCAGCTAATGTAAAGTCTTTCATTTATGAACTCACCGATTTGCAGCTGGGAGCTGAAAGGAAAATCTGAATAACATAAATAGACATTCTGAGCACATTTATTAAAGAACAGATGTGAAATATTGTTATATTTATAAATACAAAAGAAAAGGGGGGAAATCCTGCAAAATGTTAAACGTCATTTAAAACAGGATTGCTCATAATTTAGTCACTGCATGATTTGTAAATATCATCACTGTTTTACATAAATCGATAAAGTAGATTTATGCTGAAAAGTTTTCTATACAATGTTTAGCATCTTATTAAGAGAAAAAATTAAATGTATATGTGAAGGAAGAAAGTTAAAATATAGAGTGAACCTCTAGAAAGCTCAAATCTATCTGGTAATAATCAAATACATTTAATAACAAATCTGAATAATTTTATCTTTGCCTAGACTCTTATCCTATTAAATGTGGTCAATATTATCTTTTCTTTGAATATTCAGTTCATGAACTTCAGCTTTGCCTCTGAAGATTTTGATTTGATAAGTGCAAGGGTGCTCTTCTTTTTATCTTTCTATCTCACACATGATTTCCTTGTTTACATTTGCCTTAATCCTAGAAAAGAATGGTTGGCTGAAATTATACACAACAGGTTAAAGAAATCATCCAGCCAGCAGGAATTACAGGGAAAACAAACAAACAAACAAACAAACAAAACAAACATACAAACAAAAAACATCGCTATGAACTGGACTTCCTGCTGAGGTCATTGTAAACACCTATTTCATATTTTTGCTTGTATAATTTAACTCAGGTGACTACATTAAAGAAGAAATTCTAAGGTTTCCCAATATTTCTTTTTAAATGGGCATACCCTACATATTCTTAAGGGTTTTATTTTCTTATTTATTGGCATGGAAATGCCAGTATGATATTTGTCATTTCTAGAATCTCAGAAACTTAAAATGCTAACTCATATGCAGATGTCCAAATGTTAGTCTCTGAAAGCACTTCCTGAAAACCCACAGAGTGAAGCATATAAAAGATTAAAGAGAGAATGTGTAGGAGGGTTCCTGAGAATAATCGTGTCAAATAAAGACATCAGTAATGGAGCAAGACTAGACTACAACTTTTGCTGTTATTGTCCTTCTTTGCACAGCATAATAAATGAAATATAGCAACAAAGAATATATTTCTTTTACATAAAATAGTTCACCACTTTTCTTCACTTTATTTTGCAACTCTGGAGTACACACAATCGTAAGGTTCACAGAAGTTAAGCTGCTTTGACTGGTTAAGGTTTCTGTAAGATATGAAAGAGTATTCTGTAACGTATGAGACAGTTTTGGGGAATGGTTTTAAACTAAAAGAGGGGAGATTTAGATTAGAGGTTAGGAGGAAATTCTTCACTCATAGGGTGGTGAGGCATTGCATCAGTTTTCCCAGAGAGGCTGTGGATGCCCCGTCCCTGCAGGTGTTCAAGACCAGGTTAGATGAATCCCCAGGCAACCTGATCTAGTGGGTGGTGTCCCTGCCTATGGCAGGGGGGGAGGGGGGGTGGAACTAGATTATCTTTAAGGTCCCTTCCAATCTGAGCCATTCTAAGATTCTATGATTGTATGATTCTATGAAATTCACATTAAGTCAGAAAACTGGATGCTGATAGATGTTTGCAGACTTTGTTTCTATACAGTTTAGAAGGCTTGAGAAGTAAACAAGAGAACCTGAGTTGTATTATCATGAGTATAACTGCCTGCTATTGATAATATATTATTTTTACAATAATATATATACAACTATATACATTATATAACTGGAATGTATTTTTAACTATATAAAATATACTATAGAATAGTAAAATATAAATAATGCAAAATATATATTTCAAATGCTGTGACAGAAGACAGGAATAACATGAATGTACATTAATCTCAAGCAAGTGCCAAGAAAGAATATTGTGAAAAATAATTCTTAACACCATATTTATTTTGTCTGTTTTTTATGCCAGTAAAGTAAGAACAGAAGACCTTAGTAGTACAAGAGTAGCATCAAAGTGGCAGACAAGCCTTAATGGAGATGAGTTAACAAAAGCCCCTGAGACATCAGCACATTCCTGGCCTTCCCTGGCAGAAAAGGCAACACCCTGAAGACTTCTCCTTGGCCTCATAGTCTCCTAGCACCATGGCTGTAAATTGGTGTATTTGGCTGCCCATCCACATTTAAGAAATGAACCCTAAAAGAGGCGTATTTTCTTCTCAAGGCCAGACTGACTTCATCTGCTCCTTCCTCCAACCTCATCTAAGGAGTTACCTATTTAGAGGGGGGTGTCTCTCATGTATGACTGTCTAGAAGTTAGTCATTCAAAGATAGCCAGCTAGGCTTCTGCTGTGGTCAAGTCACAGAAAGAGGCACTCTCAGATCCTTCTTGTGTAGTATAGTGGCACCTGCCGATCCCATTCTTTTCCTCTCTTTCTCCTCTTGCTTCCTCTCTAGTGATGCTAGAAGAAAGTTAGCTGACTGGCTCATAGCAGGCAGGAGTACCAGCCCTTCTTTCTTACCCTTAACACATGTTTCCTCAAATTAATTGAACTAAACAGGCATGTCGATAATATAGAAATCAAAACATTCCCAAATATTAGTTTCATTTAAAAAATTTCCAGTATTAGCCCCAGTTTCTAAGGAGAACAATATGTCTAGATGTCATACCATCCTACAGGTTGTGAATTCAATTTTATTGCCAGTAATCCTATAATGCAGTGCATGGTGTATACATACAGAAATAACTTTAGGTGGAATACATTCAGAAAAAAAAAAAAAAAAAAAAAAAAAAAAGGATTACAGCAATAGATGAACCAAAATATTGATGCTTTTATCATAAAATATCACAAAAAACTTTTCTGATTATCAGATGTACTACAGCCTTCAGAATGAATTGATATGTCAGTTGCTTTTCATTGAAGAAAGAAAAGGAAAGAAAAAAAAAAAAATGTACCTGATAGAATAGAATGGAAAGTTTGCCTGACGTCCAGTTGAGTGCTGATATGAAAAATATATATATACGAGAAGCTACTTGTATACCCTATCTTATTCCTTTCCTTTTTTTTTTTTTTCAGTATCCTTCCCTAACAACTCATTTGGGCTCTTTATAAGGGTGGCAGTGAAAAGCATGTTAGCAACAATTACTTAACAATGATGCAACTGATTTGTGTGTGTGTGTATTAAAAATAATAATACTTATATATGGAATTAATTATTATTCCAGAAGAAAAATTTTGTCCCAACCTTACTACTGGGAAGAAAGAAAAAAAAAAAAAAAAAAAAAAAAAAAAGATGTTTCCCTGATGCAAATACACACATTTTACTAAAATATATATGAGTTTAAGATGTTTCATATGCTTTGAATGAAGACATACTTCATATTGTGCATGTGCATTAATGTATAAATGTAGAATTTATATGTATACAAATATATATTCCTAATCATATTGTCTTAAACTGTAAGAATGTTTTAGAACAGACATTACAATCTATACCAATCTGGCTTTTTTATCCTCATACTCCTTCTATTTACATATTTTACCATAAACACTGAAAGACTTTATAATCTTCAATACTCTTATTTGCCTTTTCTTTCCGAAAACCAGTATTAGTACTGTTGATCATACAAGTCTGTAAATCTAGTCTTATTAGAGAAGTGAAAGATTCTGTTCCTTTGAAATAGGAACATTACAGGCACTGTTATTTCAGACGCAACCAACATCTATTAAGAGCCATCACTGCAGGGCTGCAGGCTAGGTAGGACCTGAGTAATGGCTCTGGTGATTGGCACTGTTAATGAGTTTTTCCTTGAATTCTTGTTCTGACCAGTGTTCACTACTTTACTCTGTAATATCTGGCTTCTTCCACAATACACTACATTGATTAAAAAAAAAATAATAATAAATTTAAAAAAAAAAATCGTAGAACCCTATTTTTAATCTAGTATTTTTTTCTGAATAAGTTACTTTATGAAGCCATTTCTTTTGCTTCACTTCATGAAGAATTTCTTTTCTATACAAACCTGCTATCCATACAAAGAAATGGCTTAGTGTTGGACAACAGACAATAGGCAATGTATGAAGACTAAGTTCCATAGGAAAGTTATGAAGTTTTTTATTTCAGTTATTTTTTTTTATTATTATTTTATTTTATTATTTGTTCTTTTTTTTTACTCTTTTTATATATATATTTTTCACATTTTATTATTTCTTTAACTGGCTGGTCATGGCTTGGACTGGCGTACACTTCGTTGGGTTAAGAGCTGGCTGGATGGCCGGGCCCAGAGAGTTGTGGGGAATGGAGTCAAATCCAGTTGGAGGCCGGTCACTAGTGGAGTCCCCCAGGGCTCGGTACTGGGGCCAGTCCTCTTTAACATCTTCATCGATGATCTGGACGAGGGGATCGAGTACACCCTCAGCAAGTTGCGGATGACACCAAGTTAGGTGCGTGTGTCGATCTGCTCGAGGGTAGGAAGGCTCTGCAGGAGGATCTGGATAGGCTGGACCGATGGGCCGAGGCCAATGGTATGAAGTTCAACAAGGCCAAGTGCCGGGTCCTGCACCTGGGGCACAACAACCCCAAACAGCGCTACAGGCTGGGAGATGTGTGGTTAGAAAGCTGCCTGGCAGAGAAGGACCTGGGAGTAGTGGTTAACAGTCGGCTGAATATGAGCCAGCAGTGTGCTCAGGCGGCCAAGAAGGCCAGCAGCATCCTGGCTTGCATAAGAAACAGCGTGGCCAGCAGGGCCAGGGAAGTGATTGTGCCCCTGTACTCGGCTCTGGTGAGGCCGCACCTCGAGTACTGCATTCAGTTTTGGGCTCCTCCCTACAAGAAGGACATGGAGGTGCTTGAGCGAGTCCAGAGAAGGGCTACGAAGCTGGTGAAGGGTCTGGAGAACAAGTCTTACGAGGAGTGGCTGAGGGAGCTGGGACTGCTAAGCCTGGAGAAGAGGAGGCTTGGGGTGACCTTATTGCACTCTAAAGGTACCTGAAGGGAGGTTGTAGCAAGGTGGCGGTTGGTCTATTCTCCCACGTGCCTGGTGACAGGACGAGGGGGAATGGGCTAAAGTTGCGCCAGGGGAGGTTTAGGTTGGATATTAGGAAGAACTTCTTTACTGAACGGGTTGTTAGTCACTGGAATAGGCTGCCCAGGGAAGTGGTTGAGTCACCATCCCTGGAGGTCTTTAAAAGACATTTAGATGTAGAGCTTAGGGATATGGTTTAGTGTAAGATTTGTTAGCGTTAGGTCGGAGGTTGGACTCAGTGATCTTGGAGGTCTCTTCCAACCTAGACTATTCTGTGATTCTGTGATTCTTCAAAATTAATGGTAAAAATAAAATAAAATCTTCAAATTACTGACAAAACATGTTAAACAGCAGCTTGGATCCATCCTGCAAATATTGCTTGCCATATACATACCAACTTGAAAAAGTGCAGAGACATTCGTATCTATCTAACATTAGAGGTGTGACACAGTTTAAATTGCTGAAACGTTCATATTACAAAACTCCTTATGACATCAGTATAGCTATCTATATAAAAAGGTTGAATGCTACTACAAATGAGTCATCATTTTGTCTAATTGTAGTCTGTTTTGATAAGGGGAAGTCTGTTTTGAGAGTTGCCCACTTTTCTTCACTGAGAAAATCAGTGAAGACTGAATCAGTGAAGACTGAAGACTTGGAAACTCCTTTGTTACTCACTAATCTTATTCACAAATTAGGTAGAGCTTTGCAAAAGCCCAGCGGTACACTTCAGAACTGTAGAGAGGAGACTAGAGGCTTTGAAAATTTGAAGAATATTTGAAAATTTGGTATGGCCTTTCCAGAGCCCACTGGAGTCACTGGAAATCTTTGCCTTTATTTCAAAAGGTTGTGGATCAAATCACACACACCACCTCTCATATACATAACTATGTTCAGTTCAAAAAAAGTTTTGTAATATCAGAATTTGAGGAAAATTTAAACTAACTGCATAGTGTTGTGGTTTAACCCGGCTGGCAGCTAAACACCACACAGCCGTTCGCTCACCCTCCCCCCTCCCTCTCTGGGATGGGGGAGAGAAACGGAAAAGTGAAGCCTGTGAGTTGAGATAAAGACAGTTTATTAAGATAGAAAATAATAATGATAATAATAATAATATATACAAACAAGTGATGCACAATGCAATTGCTCACCACCCACTGACCGATGCCCAGCCCAACCCTGAGCAGCCGGCCCCCCCACCCCGGCTAGCCACCCCTATATATTGTTTAGCATGACGTCAGATGGTATGGAATACCCCTTTGGCCAGTTTGGGTCAGCTGTCCTGGGTTTGTCCCCTCCCAGCTTTTGCTGCACCCCCAGCCTGCCCGCTGGCAAGACAGAGCGAGGAGCTGAAAAGTCCTTGGCATAGTGTAAGCATTGCTCTCCAGCAATTAAAACATCAGCATGTTATCAGCACTCTTCTCATCCTAATCCAAAACATAGCACCCTACCAGCTACTAGGAGGAAAAATAACTGTCCTAACTGAAACCAGGACACATAGAGATGCTAAATCCCCCCAGACCCTTCCTGCTTAAACTGAGCATACAGAAATCAGCTTTGCTGTTCTGGGTTTGAAAAAAAAAAAAAATGTGTTTAACATTCTGTAGCTGTCTATGCAATGCTGATCAGCTGCCAGAATGAATAATTCTAAAAGGTTGATGTTTGAACACATACTACAGCACAGCAGAATTAAAGGTGGAAGTTCAAGTGCTGCAATTTCAAACTATTGATCAATGGTAATTTTTGGCACCCTTGGGTTAGTCATGCTGGCATATGGCAAGCAAGCAAACCATGAAGGTTAAGTACGAATCATCAGTATCAATGCAACTCCCCATTTTTAGTTTTCTTTGATTTGCAAAACTGTTGTCATTAGGTTGTCTCTTCTGTGTATCTGTTGTGTACATCACAGCAAAGTGTATCTTGAAGACCATGTCTACAGAGCACTTCAAATTAGAGAGGTTTTGCATTTTAACCTGGCAGTCAGCTAAACATCACACATCTATTTGCTCACTCCCCCCCCCCCCCCCCCCCCCCCACGCCCCCCCCCTAGTGAGAAGAGGGAGAGAACTTAAAGGTGCAAGAAGATGTGGGTTGAGATTAGGATAGTTTAATGGGATGGGATGGGAAGGGAAGGGAAGGGAACGGAACGGAACGGAACGGAACGGAAGGGAACGGAAGGGAACGGAAGGGAAGGGAGTGATGGGGAGGAGAGGGGAGGGGAGGGGAGAGGAGGGGAGGGGAGGCGAGGGGAGGGGAGGCGAGGGGAGGGGAGGCGAGGCGAGGCGAGGCGAGGCGAGGCGAGGCGAGGGTGTAATTGGTGGTAGAAGACAGTTGGAGTAAATGATCTTGGAGGTCTTGAGCACCTATTCCAATGCTCTGTCACCCTAACAGTAAAGAAATAACTTCTCATATTCAGATGGAATTTCATGCTGGGCACAACCAAAAAGAGACTAGCTCCATCCTCTTGACACCCTCCCCTCAGATATTTATATACATTAATTAGGTCTCCCCTCAGTCTTCTCTTTTCCAGGCTAAACAGGTCCAGTTCTCTCAGTATGTTCTCATATTCCTCCTGGTGCATATCATATTCCTCCTGTGAAAAGCTCCAGGTGCCAATGACTTAATGTAACACCGCACAACCAAATTTAAACCTACAGTCTTATGACCCAGAGAAGTTAGAAAAGGGTGAGCACATCAGGAAAAGGAGTAGAAAATAAACGTGTGTATAAAAATTTTAAGTATCTTTATTATTATCATTATTATTATTATTATTAAACAATTTGATATGGACTAAGAATTAATAGCCTTTTAAAATATCAGTTATATAAAATCATAGAATATCCCAAGTTGGATGGGACCCATAAAGATCATCAAGTCCAACTCCCAAAACTCCTTTTTCTGATCACATATTTAAAAAGGACCTTTTTATTGTCTCCCACAGACCTGGTCAGCTTTAACTCTAGTTGGGCTTTGGCTACATGAATTTTCTCCCTACAAAGGTGAACAGCATCCCTGTATTCCTTCCATGTTGTGACCCTGCTTCAAGAAGCCATACACTTTCTTTTTCTGTCTAAACTCCAGAAGATCCCTGGTCAGTAAAGCTGGCCTTCTGCTCCACCTGCTTGACTTCTGATATTTTGGAATTGCCTGATCCTGTGCTTTTAGGAGGCAGTGCTTAAAGTCTGACCAGCAATGATGGACATCAACACCTTCAAAAGCAGTTTCCCAGGGAACCTTGTTAACTAGTTCCCTGAGCAGCCTGAAGTCAACTCTCCCCATATCCAGGGCTGAAGTTTTGGTGGCAGTTTTTCTCTTGTCACGAAAAATTTTAAACTTAACCACTTCATGGTCACTATGACCAAGACACCTGGCAATCGCCACGTCCCCCACAAGACCTGTTCTCCAGCAACAGATCTAGAACGGCACCTTTCCTTGTTGGCTCCCTGAAACTCTTGGCTTTGAATATATGAAGCATGCTACTTCTGCCTACAGGCAAGATTTTGAGCATAAAATCTCATGAGAAAAACAATATTCACTAAAGCTGAAGATAAATATCTTTCTATTTAGCCATTCATAAAAAACAAACAAGCAAACAAACAAACAAAAAACAATATAATATGTGTATGTTACTTAGATGACAGTTTCTAAGAAATTCATATCAACTTAAAAATATATCAGTGATGCTCTGTTCAGTTTTTCTCTTGTTTTAAAATTATCATGTGTTTAAGAAAGGATATCCTGTCTCAGTATAAGCATCTAAAAATAAATTGAGATAAAAATATCTTTAAACATATATTGAGTGACTTATTTTTTAGCTGCAAATAAAAATGGTAAAAGTTTTCATTTCATCCAAACAAGAGAAAATGTGGTCATTGAAGTGTCAAGATTCAAACTTTGTAACTTTTCCAAATAGATGATTCATTCATCATTACTTCATGGCTATGGAAGTCTCCAATTTCACAGTTCTGCATCAAGAGATTAGGATTTATCATATGCATATCATAAGTGTGAACTACCTTAATTTATTATGTTCAATTTGAGCATAATCACAATAGCTCTGTAGTGCATTTACCTAATGGTTATGGTTAACAAAAGCCTTGACATGAGCCAGAAGTGAGCACTTGCAGCCCAGAAGGCCAACTGCATCCTGGGCTGCATCAGGAGAGGAGTGGCCAGCAGGTTGACCTCTGCTCTGCCCTTGTGAGCCCCCTCCCCCCAAAGTGTTGTATCCAGGTCTGGGACCCTCAGCACAAGAAGAATGTGGGCCAGTTAGAGAGGATCCATAGGAGGGCCACAAAGATGATCAGATCACTGGAGCACCTTCTGTAAAGAAATGCTGAGAAACGTGGCTTATAAAGTCCATCGAGAGTGACTTTTTACTCAGTCTGATAATGACAGGACAAGGGGTAATGGTTTTAAACTAAAAGAGGAGAGATTTAGACTTTAGGAGAAAATTCTTCACTCAGAGGGTGGTGTGGCACTAGAACAGGTTGTCCAGGGATATTGTGGATTCCTCATCCCTGGAGGTGTTGAAGGCCGGGTTGGATGGTGCCCAGGGCATCTAAATGGATGTCATCTCTGCCCATGGCAGGGGGTTTGGACTAGATGATCTTTAAGGTCTTTTCCAACCCAAGACATTCTATGATTCTATGATGACTCTATGATGTGCTGATAAGGCATTTTTATGATATAGCTTTATCTGCAAAATTAAAAATAAAAAGCAAAAAAGGTCCAAATCATCAAAAAGGCTTTATCTTTTCTTTGCAGAAATTCCAAAGAGATATACCTAACATAACACATTAACTGACCTTTATCATAAGCATATAGAACAAGTAAATTAGAAGGTATTTTTCATCTCTATGGAGTTGTTCAAGACAATATTCTTATAGCTCTTGGGGAAAAGTGCCTAACAACTTTCTTTTTCTGCTTTAACCCTTTTGCCATTTGAAAGAAGAATTTATTTTTCTTTTCCTTTCATTAAAATCTTCATCCTTCTGGGATTCACTACTGCAGTTCCATTCTCTTTGAAGTGTGCCTTCATTACCAGGTTGTAAACTCTCTGAACAGAGGCTGTGGACTGAGGAGATGCCTGTTCATACATCACTACACATTTCACTATGTAGAAAGGGGACAAAACTAAACACAGAATGAGTCTTCTACCAAAAGAGAAATTATCTATTGAACACGAGTCATATACTCTTGCATTCCTTCCACTCTCATTCAGTTACTTATTTCATGTAACATTTACAGCCAGTTGGGATAGTTTATTCCACACCTGCAAGCTTTAAGGTTATGATACACTGATACAAAAGGATACAAAAGGATATGATACAAAAGGAAATTAAATCATCTCAGGAAGACAAAAACAAAACAAACAAACAAGCAAACAAAACAAAATAAACAATAATAACAATAATAATAATTAAAATATATATATATCACTAGAAGTATTTTGCTTTCCTGAGAAGCAAGAAGCCCCTAAGTAATACAATGGGAGTGTTTCTGTCTGCTACACTTTACAGTCATCCAGAAACTGAAGGTTTTATAATAAAAGATGACTCCCCAGCCTTAGTTGATGAATGGCTATAATTTTCCATTGGACATACTGAATCATCTAGCTTGCCACAGCAGAGAATCTCTCCAAATTTACAATATAATTCTAATCATGAGACTTCACCGTGGAAGGGTAATGCACCATGAACCCATGACATTCAAGCACTGTTATGAAAAAGCAAAACAAAACAACAACAAACCCACGATGTTATTTATTTAGAGAGAAGAGGATTCTGGAGTGATCTTATTCATTTTAATGCAGAGCACAAAAACCTAATCTGGGTCCAAAAGAAGATATAAAAGAAGACAAAGCAATGCCTAGGAATGAGCAGTTTCACAGATCTCAAATGGAGAAATATTGTCAAAGGTATACAAAACAAAACAGGTCAACACATATTGACACACATTAATAACATGTCCTATTGATCTGAAGGATGCAGGACAAGCAGTAAAATCTTTAAATCCTTCAGTTCCTACCTTCATGGTAAAATAAATAAATAAATAAAAATGCTTCTTCCTTTATCTTTTTGCAAAGCTGTAAGTACATGTGTGGTTTCACTATAATTCAAAATAAGTAATAAATTATTCTTAAACTGCTAGGATCTATATATGAAAATAAATAAAAAAAAAAAAAAAAAAAAAAAAAAAAAAGGATATACCACAGTTTGCCTGAAGAAAGCTTCTCATATATTTATGAGGAAACTAGAAATGTTGCCTTATTTAATGCAGATAAAAACTAAGAGGTATAATTGGATCATATTATTAATGGATTCAAGAAGAATGGAAAAATTCAGAATCATAGCATCAGGAGAATCATAGGAGAACATCTGTAATGTTATTCTGTGTGGTGTCCATGACGCACTGTAAAATTTCCAACCTAAAGTAAATGAAACTGTAATAAACATAATAAAGATAAAACAGACATCTTTATTCTAAATGAGATTTCAGGTAGCACTTTTTTTGATGCCATACAATTCAGAGCAGAGGACTGTAAGCTTCACCATCATTCAAATGTACTTTTTAGATTATTTATTTATTTATTTTCCCAATAGCATTCATATGATTTGGAAGACTTCAGATTTCTCACAGACTTTTCAAACCAGTTGTTCATCAGGGCAGAAGAGCTTTTCCTAAGAAATAGAAAGCCCCATGAGCATTATGTGGTAAATCCCGAAGCCACTGAAGTCGATGGCAGAGATCCTTTCCACATAGCTGGAATCGGGATTTCTTTCTCCATATACAGTAATTACATGTTTTTCAGAGATGTAAAAAGCGTGAGACTAACACAAAATTAATAGAGAATAAAATAATTCAGATTTAGTTGTATGTGAGTTATTTCTTATGAAGTAATAATACTGTTTTTTTTGTTTGTTTGCTTGGTTGGTTGGTTTCTTTTTTTGACTACCAGCCAGCTGGTCAGCTATTGTTGATTCACAGAGAGAATGCCAGCTTACGCTTGGAAAGTACTGAATGCCCCAAGAGCCTGGCAAGTCAGTCACACTTGGCAGATTTTCATACTCACTTGCCAAGCTGAAATTGGGCAACTTAGAAAGAAAACACTGAACTTTATTATTATTATTATTATTATTTTTACCAAGTACTGAACAAATTTGTTAGGAGGAGAAGGTGTTGCTATAAATTGTGAATCCCTTATCTAACGTTCAAAATACAGTTGCAACTAGAGATGTGTGGGTGGACTGACAAATACCCATTTACTTTCCATTCAAGGGCAGTAAGAAAACCTTTTATTCCTAAGCATCAAAAAACTCATGGCCAACTCTATAAATAAGAACTAAATTGATTTTGTGGGATGATTTGATTTCCATTAGATACCATTTTCAAATATTAGTGATGTCTGATTTTTGTATTTTTATTTCTGACAAATAGCAGTTGCTATGAAATGTATACTTGGGAGGCTACTGTACTTTAAATGAAAAATTAACTGAAGGTAAAATTCTAAGAGCAGTTTTCAGTTTTTAGGTGGCATTCAAAGCTGCATTCCAGCAAGGATCATTTTAGATGCGCTGCTGTAACATGGACTAAAGCTGATATTCAGGTTTCCTGAAAGTAGAGTGAAAAGCATTTTAAATAATAACTTGACCCTGTACCTTCAGTCAATTTACCGGAGAGTAATCGGATTAGCCTAGAAAATAGCTGAGCATTATTCCTCTCTATTGAAAAAACAGAGGGTGGGAAAAAAAGAAAATCATTCCCAGAATAGATGTGTGCAATTTCTGCTGCAATCTGTAAACCATAAGAAATAGATGTTTAAGGAAAAATAATACCGTTGAAAATCTAAAGGGAAAGCATACCAAGCTGATGATCTTTAACATGATCTTTAATTATTTATATTTAAAAGCATTATATAAAAAGGGGAAAGGTATTTCTAGAAATAAGAATAATTATTCTCCAAAAATCAGAGAACATGAAGCCAAGCCTGAACTGTAAAAAAGAAATAATAAAAATAAAAATAAAAATAAAAATAAATAATAATAAAAGTTAGCAGGCTTGTCTTGCCTGACATTTCAGCTCTGCATGGATGCTGCTAATGATTATCTGATACCCTTCTGTAGGCTGAAATTCAGAAACAGGATGTAATTCAGTAAATGATAAAGGCATGGAGATGTGACCAAAATTGTGAAGTTATTTAGGGTACATGAAAGAAGAATATCAGCTCCTTTAAGAGTACTTTGAGAAGGTATTTTTCAATGCAAAAAGGAATAATAAGAAAAGGAGAAAGCCATAAACAGGAACATAACAGGCAAATTTTAAGATGGACCAGCTGGCAAGCAGGGGCCCTGGGTGTGGGCCAGGGAATCCAACGGGCACCTGTTCTGTGATGGTGTACCCAGGTCCCGACCTGTGAGTGTGCGTGCTGAGGGAGTGTGAATGTGTGAGTGCTGTGTGTGTGCAGCCAGCAGCAGGCAGGAGCAGCCAGCGAAAAAAGCACCTGTGGGTCCGGTAAGGGGGCACAGGGTGCGGGCAGAGGCACAGGGCTGTCAGAGGGGCTGTGCTGGTGCTCAAGGGATCCGTGAATGTGTATACACTGGTGATCACCATTTGGATAAAGCTGTTGTTCTACACTAAAACTGTCTATACAAAAATCTGACAGGCAAACTCTCGTGTTTTGAGGCCTCTGTCAACCTAGTATAGCAAACAGAACAGTGTGACTTCTTTTTTACCCCTCAAGTCTGCAGGTAATACTGTAAAGATGAACTTCTGCAATTTATTCTCTCTCATTTTTTTCCCCTTTTTGTCCACCATCAACAGAATTACTCAGTACATTCCAATGGTATGCCAGTGTGTTCACGATATTATTGTACTGATAAAAATCTAGGATCCTGAAGTCCAGTTCACTTAGTCCCAGCCTGAGCAGGGAGACAAACTAAAACTAAAAAAGGTCACTTGCTATCAATACCACAAACTCTGGATATCACAGAGACCTACTGTGACATGCAGAAATCCATGCACATAAAAAAGTCATCTAATAGCAAGATAACTTTGCTGGGTAACTTTGTGTACAGCTACCACAGCAGCCAGAATTTCATGTTTCTAGAAACCCAAGCACAGGAATAAATGGCACCTAAGGCATGTGTGAAAATGCAGATCTTACGCAGAACCTTCAGACTGTGAGTCCCTGAAATGGGTACTAGTAGCACATGGAAGAAACTCCAACATCACAAAGCTTTCAACTTTTTTTTTTTTTTTTTTTTTTTTTTTTTTCCAATTCAGCCTTCTCTGGTTGAAAATCATGGGAAAGGGCTAGGGAAGTCTGAGACAGAGTTTGTATTTAAGGAAGAATATAGAAGTTGAAGAAAGTATGAGGATAAAGCAGTAACTCAGTGATTGGGAATTTGTTCTGCCCTTTGCTGTTTTTTAAAGTTACTCCTATTTTAATGTGAGTTTAAACACAGACTGACAGCAGGTATTCTGGTCTCTTGTTACCAGGAAGTTAAGACACTTTCCTATAATAGCTGCTAAACCAATTACTTCTGTGAATTCTCAAATGTACAATTTTGTTCTTTTCTATTATTCTTTATCTAGAAATCCATGAATACTTGTATGTTCATGTAAAGCCTTACTGAATTCACTCAGAAAACTCAGAGCCTTTGGACTTCCATGCAAGTGAATGCTTAAAAAAAAAAAATAAACAAAAAAAAAAAAAAAAAAAAGCCTCATATCTATGAAGTCTATGCTTTATACAGACTTTTCTTATATCCTACATATGTACAAAACAATAACATGGGCTTTTAAAAAAAATCCTGTAAATGGACTGCAGATGACTTGGAAATGTATATAAAATTGCAACTTCACTGATTACATGTATGTGTATATATATGATAGCATTATGACACAATTAGTACTGTTATTCTGGTCATCATGTCTAGTTTTTGTTTAATTTTGAAAAATATAAATAAAAACTGCTGTGTCCAAAATATTTTGTTCAATAGATGCTTTTTAAAGGGATTAATTCATTATATAAAAGTAGGGTGTGAAGACCATATTGCAGAACATTTAAATTCAGTTCAGACTTTCATACATTTACACTTTTATGACAGAACTGGATCTCAGTAGATGGGTTACGTCTGTATGCATGTAATTTATTTATGCAAGTAATTATTTTCTTTTGTTTGTTTTTGAGAAGGGAAATGGGAAATATCTACCTAATTTTAAAGTGGTTTTGTACATAGCACTGTAAGATTTGGTTAGGTACCCTTTATTTATTTCTTTATTTTTTAAAGGTCAATTTAAGTGTCTAATTTCAAAAGCAGGCTGAAGAAAAATGAAACCTGGGATACACACCTTACCTTTCCATCATATTTCAAGCAAGCAAAGTGCTGAAGCAAAAAGTAAAAATAGAAAAACTATAAAACAGAAACACTATATAACAAGAAAACTACAGAACTATGAAATAAAACTGAAGATGATTGTCAGTGGAAAGATCTATGTCAATACTATTTTAAAAGCTGAAATTAGTAGCATTTTTAGTCTGAAAATTAAGAAGAACTGCACATAGTGGTGCAGTTAAAATGATAAAATCTGTGTTTTGCAGAACGACCACTCAAATTATAAAACTCAGGAGACATGTAATACTTCTGTTGTTGATGTGCATGGGATAACTCCCAGACACAGAAAAGAAAAACTTTAAAGAACAGACAGAGTCTGATATATGCCCATTAAAGACTTGACTTATACATGTGAAATTATAGAGAGCTAATACCGGAAAAATAAGAAGCCTTGTTTGAAGCATGGCATGTTGAATTACTTCTAATAGTGTGTGTTTTTTTTAGGTTGGCATCAAGCTAATTGACAGATGTTTGGAAGACATATTTCAAAGACTGAACTTTGACCTTGTGAAGCTTGGTGTAGATAAGAAATTTAAACCTTCCTGTGTCCAAATAAGAAATTTCTAGTCACAGAACATTTGTTTTTCATTGTTGGCAATGTTACCTATATTTCTATTTTTTAGTTTTCCTGTTCAAGGTGTACTTCACATGTTTATGTGGTTGGTCCCCAGGGTCGTACAATTCTTTATATTATCCATTTATTGTCAGTGTCAGAGTACAGCAGATAGAAGTGATCATTGTAACATCAGTAGAAAACAGATGTACCTAACTGGATGAAAACATGACTCGCTGCATTAATAACATGCTTCTGGGCATTAGAGAGGTATCTTGGAAATTTAAATACATACAATCAAGCCTACTGAAAGTCAAAATATATTCTCAGTTTAAATTGTGTTCACTGTGATAGGGCACACTTACAAGAGTCTTGAAGACAGATAAAAAGGAGGAGTTTGAATTCTCCTTTTCCATATTTTATCACCAATCCTGGAGAGCTCTCTGACTTTAAGAAAAAAACACTATAAACTACCTTGTGTGTATGGAAGCAAACCCTGCTGTCTCTACATGAGACTTTTCAGATTCATGCTGGTGTAATCCAAGAGCAATATTTGTCTTTTTAAGGAGCCCAAGTAGGGCAAATGTTCTTGTTTCAGAATAGTATAATGCAGGGAAATTATCATACTCTTTGGTTTGTTATACTTTCACATGATGATCCTTAAACTGCTCATAAAAAAAAGCAAAAACATGAAAAACAAGATTTTGTTTCTAACCACATGTAGCCTTTCACAGTGTATACATACTCCCCTGGACATTCATGACTGAAATGTAATCAAAGGAACCTTAGCCAGGAAAAAAAAAAAAAAAAAAAAAAAAAAAAGTTTATATTAGTTAATATTGAAAGATAAAACAGGTTCAAAAAAAATAATAATAATAATAAAGCTATTATTATATCTCCTAAGAGGTATTCAGCTGAGCATATTCCATACTGTAATCTGTTAAATTATTACTTTAGTTTTGTTTTAAAGCAGTTTGAATAGCATTGAAGAAACACTGTGTCTGGAGTGAAATAACCAATATTTCTGTCCTTAAAAAAAAAAAAAAAAAAAAAAAAAAAAAAAATAGTCAAAACTTCACTGTCATAGCTAACAATAAAAAGACAAAAACAAATAAAATTAAATGATATAGAAAACTTAAATAAAACCAAAGAAGTCTGAAAAAAATGCAAAGAATATTCTGAAAACAGATTTAATAATTATTTATTTATTTATCAGACAATATTTTTGCCCAGTTGAGGAAAAACCATTTCAAAGGCAAAGAAATGTTGGACTTCAGGGATAGTACTTGGACTGTAGCTGCTTTCAAGGGACTTTCAATACTTTCTGCATAATATATTGAAAGTTGAAAACATCATGGGAGGGAAAATAAAACCAACTTAATTCTGATGACAATATCAAGTTCATGATAGCTCAGATTTGCATCTCTCATTGCTATGGATATATGACAGCAGTTTTTCTTAAAGACTGAGGTTAGAAAGTAATTAAATTGTTCATGCCTACAAATATTTAATGTCAACAATCATTTATTGTTTGATAAATTCATCTGTATAATGCTGAGTCTATTTATTTTTAACTGCTTTACTGTCTATACTAACACCATTTATTATGAAAATGACAATTGTTAAAAATTATACACTCCAGTTTAAATATGAATTCTTTTTTTTCTCTTACTTACAACAATGGGTTATGATTTATTAGGTTGTATGTTATAAATGGATTCAATCATCTAATTGAAATACATTTTGTATTTAAACTCATCATAGTAAAGCACCATGCATGCATGATGAGCAGTATTTCTCACCATTTACTATGTTAGTGGATACAGCTATAATATCTGTAAGTCATTGCAGTCAATGACTTTGACTACGCTAAATGATAAATTTTATAGACTGGCATTTGAATAATTTGTGCTTCAGTTTTCTGGCCAATCTGAAATATAGAAAAAGAAAAGACACAAAAAGCCTTGAAATCTGGAGGACAATGAGAGTAAATGTTTAATAGAATCCTTCTTCTATTAAGAATTAAAGACAAGTCATGACAAATTCTTCTATAAAGAATTAAAGACAAGGCATGACAAAAATGTATGCTTCTAGCTCACATTGGAGAACATATACATGCACATATACATATACATATACTCTAACATGTTTAGAGCAATGTGGTGTTTTCATTTATCTTTGTTTCTGTGTCTATTCCTTGGTGTATTCCTTGGTATTATTCATATATCAGTGTAAAATAGGATAAAACTAGATAGCTCATAGTTTTCAGATATGCAGTTGTGGAAGCTCCAACAGTGATGTATTAGACTCTTTGCAGTAGAAATTGCATGCAGTTGATACTTCTCCCTTGCAAGTTACATGCTTTCTCAGCTAACAGGCTACACTCAGGGGCTGTGAATTCAGATAGACCTATCACAAGCTTGAATGGCAGTTGTTTCTGCTATTCAATGACAGATTAGTGTGGTTTCCCCACTGCTTCTTGGACAGTATATTCACTCAAGAGTAATTGAAGAACAAATTCTGTGCTCCTCTAGCACAGTACTGTATATGCAGATAGCTTGTCTGCAGCTGGTTTAAATAAGATTGTGATATGTCTCTTCTAATAAGTATCTGATACCTCAGGGTGTTAAGAAACATAACTTAGGCAATAAAAGCCAGATTCACAAAAGGGATATTAGATTATTTTTAATGACAGTAACTTGAATATGGGAAAAGTTGACTGAAAGGCTTATTTTCAATCGCATACAAAAAAATCCAGAGACTATGGAGGGAGTAATGAGGGCAAAAAGTGTTCAGAAAGTATAATAATTTCCAAGATAATGAAAATGCTGAAATCAACAGAAAATATGTTATAGATTTTTTGTGTTTTTTTTTTTTTTTTTTCTTCCTTTTTTTTTCTTTGTATTTTGGGTAGTCTTCTGTTTTTATTTTGTTTATTTTCCAAATAATTTATAAGGAGATGAAGAAGAAGATTCCAGAGAAATGATAATGAGAAGGTATCAAAAAAATAAAAAGAAGAAATAAAAAGTCACTTTTAAGATCCAAAAAGTAACAACATTGTCACAGGCTTCTAAGTATCTGATTTCCTGCCCTTTTAACAGTCTTTTCTGAGTTCTTCACAGCAGATCACTGGTAGTCAATACTGATCTTCTTATGGAGCAGCACTCACGTTTTGTTTTTGTTTTGCTTTGTTTTTGTTTTTTTGTTGTTGTTTTGCGGGGGGAGGAATAGAAAAAACTTCTTAACTTTTATATACCCATTCTTACATTGTGTAATTCAAATTTTTGATATTTTCCTATGTATCAACATTGGATAATATTTTACAAGAGTCAAACGTAAATTATATTCACACTTTTTCTTCCTTTTATAAATAGAGGTTTTATGTCTATAAAATAGATAGATATTTCAGGTAACAAGAAATAAAATCAAATTAAGGTAATCAAATTACCTTATTATTTACTATTAACTTTATTTATTTATAATTATTATTTATTATATAATTATTAGAAAATTATTTTTTTTTCTTAGAAATGTTATCTATACCTTTACCTCCCAAAACATACCCATATAAACAGTCTTTTAGACTGATACATTTAGTATTTGCCACAATTCTAACTCCATTTCTGCTGAGAATTTTTTTTCTTTTTCTTTTACTGCAGAAAATTCAATGGAAGAACAACTACAATGTAAGGTACACAGAGTTTTTTTCTTTTCTAGACTACCCTTTTTTACCTTAATGTTCATTATGCATATTTTATATGAAATCTTGATTTAAAAAATGTTAAAAGGATTAGCACTGAATGAATAACAACAGAGCCATCAGTTTTCTACAACATTTTCTAGCTCTGTAGTATCCCATAAAGTTATAAAAGATAGCTAAAACTATCGCTCAATGAAATAAAAGGAGGCAGGTCAATATAATATAAAGACTATTTTTTTTTTTCAGCAGATTATATTATATTATATTGAGATATATATGCATCAACTTTCACATGTTCATACAGCATAGAATAGTGTAGAGGAGTACAGAAAAGAACAGAACAGAACAGTTCAGTTGGCAAGGACCTACAAGATCATCAAATAAAATTGCCTAACGACTGCAGGGCTAACCAAATATTAAGGGTGTTATGCAAATACTTCTTGAAAATTGAGAGGCGTGGGACACCAATCATCTCACTAGCAAGCCTCTTCTAGAGTTTGACCAACCTCGTGGAAAAGACGTTTTTCCTAATATCCAGTCTGAATGTTCCCCTGGA
The DNA here is from genome assembly GCF_011077185.1 of Oxyura jamaicensis. Taxonomy (NCBI): domain Eukaryota; kingdom Metazoa; phylum Chordata; class Aves; order Anseriformes; family Anatidae; genus Oxyura; species Oxyura jamaicensis. The sequence goes on from NC_048893.1 coordinate 34,061,208, forward strand.
GCAGTTTTGTGTCCCTTTGTGTCCTATTATTGGTTACTAGAGAGAAGAAATAGGCACTTCCACTTCCCTCCTGAGGAAGTTGTAGAGAACCATGAAGTCATCTCTTAACATTCTTGTCTCCAGACAAGACAACCCTAGTGACCTCAGCATCTCCTTACAGGAAATGACTTCCAGCCCTTTCACCAGCTTCGGTGGCCTCCTCTGGACAGTTTCAGGTATCTTTACATCCTTTTATATTGTGGAGATCAGAACTGTATACAATATTCAAGATGAGGCCACAACAATGCTGTTCTGACTCTTCTGACTATCTGCCTTATTTGTACAGATAAGCATTATGAATTTTGTACGCTTGCTGATATGCACATAGAGGCTGAAAAAAATGTTATATTTACTTTTGTACCTAATAGACTAGATCAGAAATAGCTAGATCAGAAATTTAGATTTTGCATTCACATCCAACAGTGACAAATGCAGCTGTGGGCTGACCTAAAATAAGTGGTGTAGGAATAGCAGACAAGCAGTATTTTCTCTTTCAGTGCCCTGTTGTTTTAGGTGAATGCCCTGCCTTTTAGTTGTTTTAGGGTGGTCCTTCAAATGTTCTCTCATACTACTCTGTAATACTTTACAATATGCACCATAGGCTATGATTTATCCACCAGCTCTAGCCCTAGCAACATGGTGGGAATATGTAGATATAATGGCTAAAAATAGGACCTTTTCTGTCCTTTCAAGCAATTACAGAAGTTGTCATCTTCATCAAGTAAACAGATAATGAGAAAGGTTTTAAACCTAAAGAAATTAGAAAACTAGTGAAGTTTTTATTGTTGTTTGTTTGTTCTAGTGCTTAATGCTTATTTTTAGACTTCTACTTTCAAGTTTTCTAGGTAAACTTAGGTAGATGTATCCAGATAGACTATGAAAGTTTTGCTCTTCTCAGAAGAGGAAGAATGAGTTACAGTGTCTTCTATTTTGTGACAGAATAAAATTTAGGTGGCATCTAGGAAAAATACCCATTGAAAACCTGAAAGTAAGTTCATCAAAATTAATAAAACATAGTAAGAATTGTGGCCAAAGCCAAACATGCATAGTCATTGAAGTACAAGGGATGTCAATAAAATACTGAAAAGTAAGACCATTTTCTTCATAAATAAACCTAGAAGGGAAGCAGACATACTTGTCAAAGAAACGTTAATGTAATACACTTCACAGAAATGTTTACATTTTCCTAAAAACACACTAAGTATATTAACACCAGCAAAATGAGCAGTGTCACATAGCTTTAAAATCAGAGCATGTGGAAGTAGGTGGAAACTCTGTAAGGCAGTACAGAATGTTCTTCTAAATTGTGAAAACATTTATGCAATCTAACTCTCTCTAACAGGAAAATACTTTGACTTTCTGGAATATTTTATGTGCCTTTTTTTTTTTTTTTTTTTTACCTTCTCAAGGACAGCTACCACTATGGAGGATTATGGAGGATTATGAATATAAATCAGTACAAGTTCCAAAAACTAACTAACTAAATAAATAAAAATAAAAATAAAAATAAATCATTCCAGACTTCCCCTAACTTAGTGTTCAAGTTTTAAGATAGGTTCCTATGACCTTGCAGACTTCCCCTGCAACCCAATAGACCACTCTGTGTGAAGGCTGAGGAGCATTTTTAAGCTGAAGACAGCATTGTGCTCAGCTCTTCTGGGAAAATAAATAAATAAATAAATAAAAATAAAAATAAAAATAAAAAAATTAAAAAAATGTTACTAAGCTCTGGACCCTCAAGTATGTTTCTGGACCCTCAGGTATGCAGGTGCAGATTGCAGAGCCCTCTAAGTTGGTTCCTATGTTTTTGAGAGATTTGTGATGCCTCACACACTTTTGTGCATTTTTGACAGACCCAGAAACCTGGAGTATCAAGTAAGAAATTTCTTTTTAATGTACTGTTGTGCCTGTTAGCTCTATGTAAAGGATAGACATCTAATTCAGAGTACTAGCTTTTATTGTGTTTGCCAGACAGGTGAAAGAAAAATCAGCTGTCCACCTTGATTGAACAGGGCTGTTAGAGGAGGAAGAAGAATACATCTCCTCAGGATTGTGTGTTTAAATTATATAAGGAAAATATGTTTTCAATGTTAACAAAGGTATGCTTTTCTTCTTACATGATGCTGAGTAAGGTGGATGCCATTTAATATAGTTTCAGTCCTGAAAAGGCACCTTTATGCTCTCCGTTCTGATGATTATCTAATGGCCTAAACCTTCTGTAGTTATTAGTACCTGTACTCTGTGGAATGAGGACTGATATCATCCCCTCCACTAGTTCATTTCTACCCATCCTTTAGAAATAAAAAGCACTCTCAAGATATGCTCAAAGACATATATTTATAAAGATTGTTTAGTTCTCTCTGTTTATTCCTAAGGCTTTGAAAATCTTGTTTTACTGATAAGGTTGTATGTCTGGAAAATATAGCTTATAACAATAAAATAGAAGTAAATATGTGTTCACATTGTTAAGTTGGTTCCAAGTCAATTAAAATAAATAAATAACAGCCCAACAGTAGCTGTACATTTTTAGTTATGAATCTTGTCAAATATTTTGTAGTGAAGAGTTTTCTGAGAGTTGGACTCTCCCACTGAGAAGATGAGATTTTTAACTGAAAAGCTTAAAAAAAATAAAATAATAATAATAAAAAAATGATCAAGTTAGCCTTGTTCAACATAGTTCTGTTTTTTTATCTTTTACACATTGTCTTTCTCAAAAAAAAAAAAAAATGCACTTTTTTATAAATGATCCTATTACTTTAATAGTCTCCATTTACATTCTGAATTTTCATTGTGTCAGTTAGCTGACCCCATATAAATGGTGAAATTTGTGGGCCTCATGGCTAATTTAATGTGATGCCTTTCATGCTGTAATTGAGAGGAGTCTCCAATGAATAAAATAAATGCTTTCAGAGGAATCTCAAGCCCTCAACAGACATCAGCTAAAATGTTAAGAGTGCCTCAAAGTCCCTCTGGTACTATATTTTCTAACCATGAAAGAAATGTCATTATTGTAAATTCTCAGTCTTTGTCTGAAAATCTTGTACCAGTTCCCTTGAGTGTCAGTTCAGTTAATTAATTCAAACAATTTCCTCTCTAATCTCTAAAACATTTTCATATTTAAGACAATAAATGAGACACTTAAGGGGCTCATTCGTTGTTGGTCATTAATATGCCATGGAATTAAAAGAATTATTGCTGGCCTTCGGTGACATGAATAATTTTTATATGGTTTGGACTCACACAAAGTTAAAATATGACCTCTCAGTGCTCTGAGCAAATGAATGTAATGAAATCCTTTGAATAGGACTTGCCACTCCTTTGCCTTTCTTGATAACTAATTTGATACTTAACCACATGATTTATGCCAATTTTGCTATCATATTATTTAATGATAACTTTAAAATTAGTAATTAATTTAGCAGTGGATTGATTGCATTTCTTTTGAACCAGTGCATAAGGTTAATGCAATAGGAGTCTGATGGGTCTGGTAACTTTGACAGTAATTGGTTATTATGTTACATGTTAAGATAAGAAGTCAGCAGCTGAGAATCCCCAAGAGAGTTGCAGGAGACAGAGCTGTGTGATTGCAAACCTCTTTTCCTCCCTTAAAACACTTGGTTTAAATTTATAGCTGAGTTATTTTTGACCTTCAGGGTGATATTCCATAAGGCTTAGTTCTGACCAATGTACAATATCAGATTATAGCAACATAGTAAAATAATTCTCTAGTAGGAAAATCAACTTAGTAACCACAGATTTCATTTTTTTTGTGCTCAAATGTAGTATTTTGGTGCAGCTGTCAAAATAATATGCTACCATAGAAAGCTAACAGTTTCTTGGCAGTATCTGATGTTCAGGTTAAACAGCTTATACTAATATACAAAAATTTTGAATATTTTAGGCCATTATTTAGTGTAAGCTTTTCCTCTGATTTCAAATTTTATTATTTGTAATTATCATAAATAATTGAATAATTCATATATAACCAATCAGCTACACTGATCACCTTCTATCGAAGACTAAACTTAAAAACATAGTATGAAAGAATTATTAGCCCACTTATTACCCCTTTTTATGGATATCTCGTATCTATTGATCACTTTATATAAACTATAAGCACACACTTTAAGGTGTTTTTTCTTTCCATTTTTATGTTTTTTTCTTTTTGTTTATTTGCTTGTTTTGAGGACATGAGAAGATAATAGGTAAGAGTAATAGACTATTTAAAAGTCCCTCTTCATTTAGTTTTCCTTGGAAGCCAAATCATTAGAAGATTTTACAGTCTATGAACTGATTTACTACGCTCCCTGATCTCTTTAAAGACATAACACTTCATAGCTATGTATGAAAGAAAAAGTGTGTGCAGAGTGCATATTTGTATTTTGATGATTGTATGAGCATAGCTTTGTCACATCTGAAATCTTATAATCCCAAAGATAAAACTATGATTTCCTCTTCAATATTTCTGAAATACTCAGGCATAGATTAGCTGTTCATATGATAAGCTGTTCACTTAAAGCCTAGTTCAGATGCTGTGCAAACCAAAACAGGTTTCTGAAAAAAAGGATGACACTAAATACATTGTCAAAAGGGAAAAACGGTGGGAAAAGTCAGGTCAGCAAAAATTAAAGGAAAGGGTATATGAAAATATTGCATGACACAAATCTCAAGAGCATCTTCTGAAGGTCATGTTTTCATGAACTAGATTAGGCACTGTCAGTTACTTCTATTTCTGAGGCATAGCATCACTCACATTATGATACACTGTGATACAAAATGACATGACATGATGCATTGGAATACATGGCACTTCCAACTGGGAAATTTAGAAATAGTATTTGGGCATTTTCCACCTGTCTGCACCACCAAACACCTAAACAAGACTGACAGTCTTTTCTTAAAGTTGATCCCAAGTCCTTGGCTATCAAGAATGCAGACAATTTGGACCGACTTTGCATTGTGACAACTATGTGAGGAAAATTGCATATCATGTCTTTGAACAGTGCTTTTCTGTTACAGAAGTGATGACTCTTGTAGCATCCAATTGAACCCTAAACTGCAAATATACCTGGGACTGTGTGCTTAAATACCTATGTTCGTTTTTCTCCATTTCCCTATAAAATTCTTTTGGTACAAAGGTTCTGAATACTGCTGAGAGCAAGCAGAAGTGGGCAAGGGAATTTAATTTCTCTGGAACATAAATTGTAGCACAGTTGAAGGTAAAAGATGGTTCAATTCTCCTGGAAATGTCCCCAAGCAGATCTTAACTCACTGCTTCCTTCTGTCATGAGAACCTGGCATGGAATGAAAAAAAATGTAATATTAGTGTGAAACACGGGTATGGGAAATAAATACATAATTAAATAAATAATCATTTATCTATAAATTAAAAATTCAGTTCAGAGAGGGACTGTCTGCCAGTTCAAAGTTCATGTTTCTCATGCATATATAGACTCACAAACATACATGTAATATAACTGACCAAACCTGAACATGACTGATTACCCAATAATTCACCCACTCATTGGATAAAGGGAAGGCAGTGGATGTAATCTTTTTTGCATTTTAGGAAGACTTTTGATATTATGCCTCACAGCATCCTTCTGGACAAATTGTCCAACTGTGAGATGAGCTGGTCATGAGCTGGTGACACTATGCTGGTGATGATATGGCTGAATGGTGGAGCTCAAAGAGTCATAATGAAAAAGGCTGCATCTGGTTGGCAGACAGCAACTAGCAGTGTTCCCCAGGACTCATTTCTAGGGCTGGTTCTGTTCAACATCTTTATCAGTGATCTGGATGCAGGTGTTGAATGCATCATTCACTGGTGATAACTTAACTGGGAGGTCCTGTTGACTCTCTGGAGGGATGAAAGGCTTTGCAGAGTAATCTAAAGTAGAGAGCTGGGCAATCATCAATGTCATGAAGTTTAACAGAGGAAAATGCTGGGTTATGCACCTTGGACAGAGTAATGCTGGACACAGGTACAGACTGAGAGGTGCAGGGCTGGAGAGCAGTTCAGCAGGAAAGGATCTGGGGATGTGCTGGTCAACAGCAGGCTTAACAAGAGTCAGCAGTGTACCCTAGCAGGCAAGAGGACAAACTGCATTTGAGGATGCATTAAACACAGCATGGTGACCAGCCAGCCGGTCAGAAGAGGTGATTATACTACACCTAACATTGCTGTGGCCTCACCTTGAATATCATGTACAGTTCTGGTCTCCAGACTAAAAGTGTCCACAGAAGGAAAAACAAAGCTGGTAAAAGGGCTGGAAGACATTTCCAATAAGGAGAGGCTGAGGACACATGATCTTGTCTGGAGGAATGAAAGTTAAAAGGTGACATTATTGCTTTCTACACCTTCCAGAGGAGGGGAAATGGAAGAGGAGGTGCTGGTGTCTTCTCCCATGTAATCAGTGATTGAACATGTGAGAACACAAAGCTACACCATGGGAAGTTCAGGCTGGATATCAGGAAAAAATTATTTATTGTGAAGGTGGTCAAACACTGGAATGTTCAAGGTGGTCAAACACTAGGACAATGTTCAAGAGGCATTTCAATTATGCCCTTCATAACATACTTTAACTTTTGGTTAAAGTTAGCCCTGAAGCAGTCAGGCAGTTAGACTAGATGATCTTTGTAGCTCCCTGCCAATGGAACTGTTCTATTCTAAAAAGAATCACAGAATTTCTAGGTTGGAAGAGACCTCAAGATCATCAAATCCAAAGAAAAATCAAGAAAAACAAAAAATCAAGAAAAACAAAATGAAAAAATGATATTATATATATGTGGTTGATAAGTTCTCTCCTTGTCTTATCCAATTTTTTAACTACTTCTGTAACCAAGACAACTAAAATTAAGGTGTTGCACTCATATTTTGACACTTCTTTATTGAGGCCTGACATTCAGAGTCACGGATATTTACCACATCTTGACTTCATGTTTGAAAATCCCAATACCTTTGAACAAAATGAAAAGAGATAAAAAGAGCTATCTTAAGGACAAAAAGTCTTTATTAACCTCCTTTAAAGAATGCTTTTGCCTTTCCTTAGATTGAAATTGTATTCTAAGTGCATAGATCTCTCATCATGTTCCAGAGTGTAAATACTTCCTGGAAGTAAATGCATTCTCATCCTTAGATCTTATACTCCCTATAGTATTAAATTTTATTTCCTGGCTTATGCCATATGCTTTTCTGCAAAGCCATAAAATAGAATTTACATCATCAGATGATAGTTCTTGATTCAGAGGACTTCAGCCAAGATATGGCAAACAAGCAACTACCGCTTCAACTCAGCAGAGTCCTTTCAGAAGAATCTGATTCTCTTGTCCAGATCCTGCTGTCAGCAGCATGCTGAGGAAAGGGGGAATTCACCTTTTTTTCCTTTTTTTTTTTTTTTTTTTTTTTTGAGAGAGAGAGAGATGAACATGCTCAGTAAGCACGTTTAGTACTAAACAGCATAAACAAGTTGCCATGAAATAATAAGTCCCCAAATATCAACTGGTGCAGAGTAATTGCACAGCTGATTTTCTTAGCTTGTGAAAAATAGGACAGAATTTGGGGAAGTTTCATCTTAAGAGAAAATAAGTCCTCTGTGAAACTTTATCCCAGTTAAAGAGTTGAATTCATTTTCATCAGCTCATGAAGAAACATGGAACCAAGGATAAAACAACTTCTCATTTCTATAAGATATCATTAAGACACAGAAAAACATTCTAGTCAGCTCAGTAGCAGGAAAAAATAAAAATAAAAAAATCCTGGAGAGAACTGAAAGAAGCAGGAATTGATTTAAACACTGTAGTAATATTAAGGCTACAGATAATAAATGAGGCAAATATGAAAATCTAAAGAATCTAAAACCTGAGCTAAGCAGTAATGGGATAACAGCCTTCACTTGTAGCAGAGGCTATACCTGAGAATCAAATGCTATATGCTTAATATAAATACAAAAGAAAAACTGACACATTTGCTGATGTTTTCTTCAGGGTCCTTTTACAATCAAAGTATGACATTTCATATGCTATTTTTGTCCCTTGATAAAGGTATCTTATTAAAAGATTAAAGTGATTTCTAAATCTGGACTAAGAATGGAATTTCATCCATGTGCATCATCAAAGATTTTGGGAATCTTTTGTATGTTCCCATGAAGGTCTGGGGCAGTGGAAAGCACCTCTTGAAGCACAAATCTGTCACTGTTAATTCTCTCAGACTGGAGACAACACAAAGATTCACTAAGAATCTTTTCCTTTCTCCTCTTCTGCCTTTGTGGGATGTTAATATGATGGATTTCTATGATTATTTGATTTCTAAGACTGGGACAGTGATTACTGCAACCGTGTTACCCTAGACTTTCAAAATGAAACTGAATGTAGAAAATCTGGGCTAAATATCATAAAAATGCTTAATATTCAGACTATTAAATAGAGGACATTGTTTCAAAGGGATAGTTAAAGTCCTCATTACAAGAATCATTTATGCTGCACCGGACAGTAGAAACAAGATTACAGAAATTCTATACTGGAAAGATAGGGAGATAGTATCTTTCTATTCCATCACTATTGCATCCCAGAATTATAGTAATTTTCTCATTTATGGAATCATAGAATCATTTAGGTTGAAAAAGACCCTTAAGATCATCAATTATGATCTTTAATGATGATATTTAATGAAAAAATCAAGTACACCAATAATAAATAAAAAACATCAAAATTTAAAAATGGTAAGTTGCATTTTCATAGCAATTCCAAGAACGAATTTGTGAGTATATATTTTTATACTGTAAACTGAACTAATTTTTTTGGCAAACTCTTAAAACTCATCTTTTTTTCCATTAGTACATGAACAGAGGGTAAACCATGACATTATGTGTGCAGTAATCTACTTCTCTCACTGTTTTGTTTGCTGTCTTCTGCCACTTCCTGTTAAGGTTTCTGCATCATAAACTCTAAGTCATATGTTATCTTCCTGTTTTTAAATGAGATTTTGAAAGGAATCACCCACCAGACTTTCGGCTAATGTTAAGGAAGGCTGTCATCTTCTGTTAAGGTTGAATGGAGAGGAGAAATATTGGATGTTGATTCACCTATATTAGTAACCAGGATCATAAAGTCCGTGGGGAGAATTGACTCTGAAGCAGCAGACATTGAACTGCAAAGGGTAACAAAAACAGGTGGAATCTATTCACAGAAGTGTCTGCTTTAGTTCATCAGAAGACATATGGCTTTGTCTAGATAAGCATTTACCAATGGCCCCCAGAATGTCTGTTGAAAGGTTATATATTATAGCATTAGTCAGTAGGCCCCAGGGGAGATGAGAGATAGAAGAAAACAGCTGTAAAGAGAGAATCGGTCATCTAGGGAATTCAGACTCCAAAATTAAACCCAGTCATCAACTATCTTGCCTGTATGACCCCATAACTGTCCTCTCTATCTACCTGAGCTCCAACACAGAAAGCTTTTCAACAGCTGTTTACTTGCATGGGGACTTCAGGCATGAGAGACTTAAGGCCATTACAACTATTTTGGATTGATCCTGTTTGGAGCAGGGGCCTGAAACTGTGTCTCCTGTCTTCCTGGAGAATCAGACAGACACTGGGATGTCTAAAATATTCCTGAAGGAATTTTCTGTTCCCTTCCTGTTAATATATTCTGGTTAAATTTTAAATGAAGGAGGTATGGCGCCAGCCTCACAGATGACTATACTAAAAAGCATTGTCCCTGGCTCTGTGATTTTTAAAGGACTCAGCAACTGTTACCTAATTTTTAAAAAAGAAAAGCAAGCTGTGTTATAAACCTAGCTCAAGAATATAATTCATAATTGTGAATACAAACCAGAGATATCTGCTTTATTCTTTGAAGAACCATTGTTTTGGTTTCAATGAGACATCCCGGTGCTTGTCATGTTATTATTACTTTGTCAAAAGTAATGAATTTTTCTTGTAAAATGCATGCAAAGGAGGAAGAAAATATGTTCTTCAATTCAGCAACGCTGAATGTACTTTTACAGTGTGAAAGAAAAGCCCTCTTTGGCCTGAGGTCTTTCTTCAGTAATTTTCAACACCTACTGAACAACTGGGGAGCTTATGTTCTTAACAACAGTACCAAACATCTTTTCATGGAGAAAACGTTAACCCAATTTATATGTAAGAAACAGAGCATTTCATCTTTAGTAAACAAGTTCTCTCTGGCTTAGTCTCCTCTTAGTTTTCTTTATATTTTCTACTGCTTATTAGTTCTTCTTAGTTTGCTGATTAGTCCTGATGGTCCCTAGCAAATATCTAGGTCTAAATGATAGAGGAGAAATATTTTTTATCCTCACTCTTGGAGTTTAACTAGCTCTCTCCCTTTTTGTTCTGTGTCTCACTGGCATTTTAATTTCTGACATGTAAATCTAATTTTCTGCCTTTTCTTAACTTCCTCTTTCCCATATGGATATTGCTGTCACCATAAAAAAATAAATAGATAAATAAAATCCATGTACAGGAGCTTGGTTATTGTACAGCTATTTCTTCTACACTGGGATCATAATTAGTATTATTTAATACCATATTTGTTTTTCTTTATTATATTTCTGTTTTTATGTACAGATGCCTCAGTGTCTTGCCTCTCTAACTCAATCATTTATTTGCTAAATTCTCTGCATTCTCTTTTACATTGTGCATTAGAAATGGTGTCCACATCCAGAGTTGCTCTTTTCCTTCAGCATCTTGAAACCACCATGCTGATGCTACTGTTTTCATAAGTCCTGTAACAATTTGTACTTCTTTGCTTTCAACAGCCTCCCTGTAAAGAGAAGTTATCATCTAAGTAATGCTTGCTGTTCCTTTTGAAGCAGACAAATTTATTCTTTCTACAGCATAAGTACCAAAAAAAAAAACCTTTCATATCACTCTCCTTCTGTGTTCTTCTTAAGTATCACAAGCATCTCAACGAAGGTCACTTGTGTTGCCCTTAGCACAAACTGCTTTTTTTATCCCAGAAGAGGTATCATATCAGGTGTTTTTGCTTGGATCATTCATTTATATTACAAGTAATGTTCAGCAATGTTATTGTGACATCATTTTGCTAATATGCAGAGGGCAGTATACCATTGTATTTCGTTAATCTAAGATCAGACTTATAACTGTGATGAAGTCACAAAAGTTATTTGTTTCTCTCTTTACTTCATATCATCTATTCAAATGTTCAGTCTGTACAATTCCATCAGGATTCCTTTGTCTTCAGTGATTTCATCTGTCATTCAAGTTGCAATATCTTTTGCTAACAAACCAAAAAGCACTTTGCATTAATTCCAGTATGTTCTTCACAGTCTGTATCCATAAATAGAAATATATATACATTTCATGGGAAACTGTCTTACATTTTTCAATAGAAAACTTAACAGCTTCAGAGTTTTTCTGCATGTTAGAAAGCTGTTACAAAAACAGTTTGGTAAGCCAAGAACTCCTGTAGTTTTAATCTACAATTCACTGTTAGATATTATTCATGGAACAAAACTTGAAGGGGACTCCTGCCACTGCAGATGCATCTCTTGATGACACAGTTGTAGGTTGCCATGAAGATATTCAAATCTTACCACATATCTCTGCAAGAGCTTGAATTCTCTAATCCCCAAGTATACCATTATGTAGCTTAGTCCTAGAAGTACATAGGAAAGCATGAATTTAATACCATCCCACCTACTGGAATATACTGTCCTCGGTAAATTTGTCCTTTCACTTCCCATTGACCAACATTTATGGATTTATATTCAGGTTGCAGTATTTTGTGATTTCTCCTTTGAAACACATAACTCCTTCCATACTACCTCCATCTCCCTTTTTTTTTTAATTTTTTTTTTTTTTTTTTTTTTGAGAAATGTAAATTTAAATTAAGCTTCTCAACACTTCCATGCATCTAACCCTACATTTCCCTTTTAGATATACTGGAAAATGGACTATGATATAATTTCTGCCCAGATACAAACTCTTTGGAAGAGCATGGATAATTTTTTTCTTCTTGTAGGGAATATTCTGTACAAATATGTCAAAAATCTCTTATTATAATATATTGTCTTATTATCTGTACTACATGAATACACTGCATCTGCATAACACTGAAGGATAGTAGTGTGAGTAGTGTGAGCTGTTAAGATAAATAATATCAAACTCTATGTTTCTCTTTAGAAAATAACCTATATAACATTTCTCTCTACCTAAGGGAATTTTGAATAAACAAGAGAAATGAAGAGGAAGACTGGAAAACTTAGTGATAAGGGAATTCAAAATGGCTGCAACTTTTTTTTTTTTTTTTTCAATATTTAAAAATATTTATTTTGGCTGAGCATGCATATTTCATGACAGTGTGGTACACTCTTCATAAGGAATAATTAATAGTTCTCCAATAATATTTATTTATATTCCTTCAGGTACCCTTTAAGAGTGACCCTTCTTTCATAAAATAATACAATAGATCTAAGGAATAAGATTTACGATGGCATCACAACAATACAGTCAGCATTCTGTGAACCTGTATCTTGCAATATGGTTATTTCAATCAATTTCCTTCTTTAACAAAGAACACAATACATTGAACTTTTGGAAAATATAAAATATGGAGGAACAAATTATCATAATTATTGGAGCATGTTGTGTATCTATGAATCAGTAAAATACAGTTATTAATATAATTTTTATTCAGTCATATTCCAAATATTAAAAAAAAAAAAAAAAAATGAATCTGCCTTAGGTCTGAGACTAAAGCTCAAAAGAAAAAGGCAAAGTACAAAATAAAATACTAATGAAATGTGTAAAATAAGGTGAAATAATTTTGATCTGAGATCTGTGCCATGACTTAGCCATGTATGTAAGGTATGTTAGGTTCAAGACCATCTGAGGAACCTGAAGGTACAAAAATCGGAATATGACAATTCTGGTGTCTTTCTACAATGGGGTTACAGCATTGGTGGATAGGGGAAGAGCAACTGACATCATCTACCATCTACCATCTACCATCTACCATGTCTCTAAATTGGAGAGACATGGATTTGATGGATGGACCACTTGGTGGGTAAAGAACTGGTTGGTTGGTCATCCTCAAAAAGTTGTGGCCAGTGGTTCAATGTCCAGGTAGAGATCAGTAACGAGTGGTGTTCTTCAGCAGTCTGTATTGGGACAGTGTGGGACTGAGTGCACTCTCAGCAAGTTTGCCATTGACACTCCTGAGGGAAGGGATGCCATCCAGAGGGACCTTGACTTGCTTGAGAGGTGGGCATGTGTGAACCTCATGAGGTTCAACAAAGCCAAGATCAGATCAAGGTCCTGCATCTGGGTCAGGGCAATCCCAAATACAAATACAGGCTGGATGGTGAATGGATTGAAAGCAGCCCTGATGAGAAGGACCTGGGAGAGCTGGTTGACGAGAAGCTCAACATGAGCCAGCAATGTGCGCTTGCAGCCCAGAAAGCCAACCATATTCTGGACTGCATCAAAAGAAGCATGGCCAGGAGGTCAAGGGACATCCTGAGGTCCCTTGAGAGGGATTTTCTCCCTCTTCTTTGTTCTCATGAGAGCCCACCTGGTGTACTGCATTCAACTCTTGGGCCCCCAGACACAAACACACACACACACACATACCAAAAAAAAAAAAAAAAAAAAAAAGTACTTGAATAAGTCTAGAGGAGAGCCACAAAGATGATGAGATGATGAAAGGGCTGGAGCACCTCTCCTACAAAGAAAAGCTAAGAGAGCTGGGGCTTTTCAGCCTCCAGAGTGACCTCATTGCAGCATTTCAGTACTTAAAGGGGGCTTATAAAAAAAGATGGAGAGTGACTTTTTGCTTGGGCAGATGACAGAAAAAGGGGGAATGGTTTTAAACTAAAAGAAGGGGAGATTGAGATTAGAGGTTATGAGGAAATTCTTCACTCAGAGGGTGATGAGGCACTGGATCAGGTTGTCCAGAGAGGTTGTGGATGCCCCCTCCCTGGAAGTGTTGAAGGCCAGGCTGGATGGGGGATTGAGCAACCCGATCTAGTGGGAGGTGTCCCTGCCCATGGCAGGAGGGTTGAAATTAGATGTTCTTTAAGGTCTATTCCAACCCGAACCATTCTATGATTCTACAAAATGCTGACTATATAGCTATAGTTTTTTTTATGTTCTATTGAAAATAAACATAATATCACAAATACTGTAAAGTGAAATGTCAGTAAAGATTGAGTTTTTACCTAGAATTGTTGCAAGGATAGTGTGATAAATGATTAAGTCCCAAATAGGATTTTTGTGATTTATTAAGCGAATAGAGGCAAGCAAACAGCGCTGGGTGCACCGGGAGTCTCTGCTCTACCAGGACGCACACCTGTTACATCAGGTGGTTGATTTTTATGCTCCTAGACTAATACATATTCATCACTATTCCTATAAAAGGCAGGGTTATTATAATTAGTTCCTGGAATCCAAACTCTCTCTGGACACATGCGTATCAGTCTCTGGTGGTCTTTCTGGGGATCTCCTGTGCTGAAGGCTCATAGTCTTCCTCCCACGCTTTGTCCTTTGGTCATCCTTCAACTCCCCCTTTCTCCTTATTTGGTGGATCTCTTTGCTGGTTATCAGAGGCTTGCACAGCATCCCATGCAAAAGTCTGCAGTTTCCTAAAAAAACTCCTTGGTCCTCTTATCTCCCAGACTACAGTCTCAATGTTCGCCCTTCAAACCCTCTATTTACACAAATTGCTGGATCGTTCCTTTGCATGATACAAGAACTATGTACACTAATCACTCTGTTTTTCTTAAATAGGAGCTTATATTTCATCATGCGGCCCTAGCATTGTTCCATACTGACACAAATCAAATAAACACATTTCACAATAGTCTGTCATCTACAATGAAACTTTTATATTGAAAAGCAAGCACTGAAGACTTGTCTCCAGCTTCTGGATAAGTGGATCTAAAGTGTACACTGAAGCGATTTGAGAGGACATCATCATACTTTGGTGGTTCAATCATTCTCTACATGTGCAGTTATAATACATTTAAGTTTCTTCTACTATCCTGATAAAATTTAATGGCAGAAAATCATGGTCAATATCTGTCTTTCTGAGGACAAGGAGCAAGTAACCTCTTTGTGCTCTCTCTTTCTTCATTAAAGAACTGACTCAGTCATTATAGATCACTTCATTCATCAAAAGTCTCAAAATACACAGCCAGGATTCCAACATTCTCTATGAAACTAAGAATTTTAGTGTAAATGTATTAAGTCCTACTTAGTACCATGTAGGAAATAGAATGTATAATTTTATTTATGAAAGTCTATCACAGAGACTCCAGGTTTTCAATGTCCATAATGCAGTACTGGCATGCAGACAGCTACATGCACTTAAAATTGGCAAAATCATTATTCTTACAACTTGTCACAAGTATAAATTATTGGATTTTTGAAGTTAATGGTAGGCGACACTACTCCAGTTGCCATGCCACTGTGGACCCAGACACATATCTTGACCCTCTCACCCCAACAACCAGGTCTGAGCTTAGACAGGTTCCCTCCTCATACCCACAGCCTCGTGGGGCAGTCAGAGCTCTGGGGGAACCCAGAATCATCAGGCCCAGCTCTGTGCACCAGGATGGATGCCAGAGGCCAGAGCCCTGAAAGCTCTGTCTGCCATTGGCCTTGGGACCTCCCAACAGCATGCTGCCACCAGGCCATGACGACATGGCAACACTCATTAATCAGTGGTGTCCTGACTTTGTAGGAAGGTACCAAAGTCCCCGCTCAGTATCTGCATAGGAAGCCTGACCATGACATTGGGTTATTATTTGATCTACTAAAATATATTGTTTAGCAATATTCTTCACTCCAAAGTTCTGCTATTATGTGTCAATGAAGTATTCATGTAATTAATGTATGCTGTTAACCTATGTTTGTATTATAAATTGACCTTAAATTTTTCTACTTTAAATCATTTCTCAAATGATGTAATATTTTGTTACGATTTATTACCTTGTGCATTTTCTTCATCTTGTGACTTTGATTAAATTTTATTTGCAGGGTTTTTGTATGATTAAAAACAAAACAAAACAAACAAACAAAAAAATCAACAACAACAACAAAAAAAATAAAAATAACAGTAATTATTGCACTGAGATGCTTCATTGTTTTATTGCCTTTAACTGAAGGAAAGTCATTGTAAGTTTGTTACCAGAGAACAGTGACTAACACTTTGGTGATTTCATAAAATAGATCCAAACAAAAAACTGTAGTCAGGTACAGAAGTTTTGATACAGTTCAACTTTGAATTTTTGAATTTACCTGAAATTAAAGGTTGCAACAAGAACAACATTTATATGCATGAACAAAGGATACATTGGAAGGAAGCTCTGCCATAACTGTAAGTTAAATCTTCTGCTGTGATAAGTTGCCATAAACCTAATGATTTTATCCAGGTGGGGGCCGTTTACATAGGTGTGTTCATACCTCATCAGAGATTTAAGAACTTGTCCAACTTGTTCATTGAAAACATACAGAAGAAGACTAATTTGGGCTGACTTTAGAAATCTATGACATAGAGGTCTGTATTTGAATTAGCTGTTGATATTCCTTTTTCTAATAGTGGGAAGAAATCATCCCATCTGAATTACAATTCATCTCCCTTGCACAATTAATTCTAAAGTGCTGCTAGCATAATTAGGACTAATGTAAGTGTTTACACTGAAAATGTTTAAAGTTAGTTAAAGAACACTTCTATACAAAGAGCCTAAATGAGTTTTGTGGAAATTGGATAAATGTTGTACCAGTCTGTAAAAGCACAAATAATACAGCAAACACTTAATAGTACTTTAATTGTTGAGCTTTATTTGGGCTTTAATTTTGACCTTTTTTGGGCTTTAATTGCTGAGCTTTATGATGTGTATCTAGTTTACTCATCAAGTATTCTAATAAACACATTTCAAGCATTTTTTCTCCTCTACACACTTTTCTTATAGTCATAACCACCGGTCATTTCAACATTCCATAAAAAAGAACTTCCAATGGAAAATCATGTTTATTTGTCACATTTCTCAACAATAGACTGCATCACAAGCACCTACTGATGTGTTGCACACTAACCTGGAGACCAGAACTTTCAGAAGATGGAGAGGATATGAGCTTCAGTGATGACAGCAATACAGTCACACTGACATCGAGCTGAAACCAAGCTAGTAAGCTCTGTTGAAGGTACTTATCTTCCCTCCAGATGCATGAGTATAGCTCTGCATGACTCTGCTTTGCTCAGTGGACTTATGGGCTTTGATCAGCACTATTTTAGAGATCACAGCACCACAGTTTTTGTTTGTTTGTTTGTTTTCCCATTAATATTTAAATTTTATTACTGTAGGAGTAAGTGAGAAGAAAACGAAAATATTAACATAAGAAAATCTCTCTCACATACTCTTCTGTGTTTGCAATAGTTAAACTAAGAGGAAAATATTGATGCTCTTCTTTATACTTACAACTATTCTTACTAGGGCATCAACACTTTTTAGAATCTCAGATTTTCTAAGAAAACTATTGAAATTTGGTTATTTGATATCAGTTTCTTATTGACATTTAAATGAGAACAACAGTGCCCACTCACCCCAACTTTGTTTTGAGACAGCACCAGATAATTTCACCTTCTCAATTGCCAAGACCTGTATTTTCTTTTATAGCTTTCAAGGGTACAAAACAAAATGATCCAGAAATACCCAGAAAGGGATAACCAAATACTGACTCTTGTCTGCTGTATGCTTCCTAAAAATCTAGGTGCCAATAGGTCTTATTACCAACTTAACAAGTTTTATTCTGTGCTGATTACAGATCTCTGTAGGGATGATGTGAATTAAACCACAAGATTACAACCATTACCTAGTTCTAACTTAGATTTATACATGCTGAAATTATGGACTACCTTGTCCTCATGAGAAATGTATAACACTGCAATGGTATATTTTCAATTTATTGGAAGTATCTCTGTAGATTTGGAACAAACCTAAAAATTCAAAGTGAGGGAGAGGATTGCATACATCTGTCTAATTGTCTCTGTTTCTTAGAGCCAAAAAGACAGGTATAAATAAATCCAAATCCAAAATCCAAATCCAGGTGGAATTCAAAGAGGACATTCCTGTCACTAGAAAAGTCAGCACATGTGAACAGAATGACTACGCTCGAGGTCTATGATGGTACAGAGTAAATAAACACCTTATGTTATTTATCCATAGGAAACATGATCCATGATACTTTATGTGAACCTACACAGGTGATAATCCTTAAATTCCATATGTCACATGCTTCCTTTGAAAGATTGGACAATTTACTCCTACCTTTGTTTATTATTTTTTACTTAATCATTTACACAAGCAGGTATATTTTCTTTTTTCCCTGTTAGTGCTGCTTAAGTGTCCAAAAAGCCTTTGATAATGGAATTATTCAAAAGCCTGTTTGAAATCTAAGTATATGAAAAATAATAATAATAATAAAGTTCCTGATCTATTAAACAAGCAAACAAACAAAACCCAACAACAAGAAGAGGTTTGTAAAGTAGGAATTTTCTTCACAGGGCCATGGGCCATGCTGACTCTTTCACAGTAATTCATAGATTATCCAGGTGTTCACTAATTTTATTCTTCCAATTTCTGCTAATTTATAGACATCAGATTTACAGGTCTTTTCCAAAGGATTCTCTGAAGAAGATTTCTTATTATCTGAGTATACATTTGTTAGCAGCCAGTCACCAAAAGGTTAGGAAGTTTGCCGTTGTTAGTAAATCAGATATTTCATCCTTGCTTTCTCTTAGGACTTTTGGGTAAAACTCACCAAATCCTTGAAATCTTTAATTTTTATTTTGTCAATTTTGTGCCGTAGTCACTTCAATTTCAAAAAGAATCTTCAATAAGCTCCCTCCAAAAGGCCTCTAGAAGTGAATATACTTCATACCCACTGTTCCTCTCAGCTAGCAAGTTCAGCAAGTTAAGCAATTCAGTAAGTTCATTCACAAATATGTCTCTGTACCACAATACATAATACCATGGAAACGTGTAACTGGAAGAAACAGTTATTGCTCTCATATTATGGAATATATCCCTAGAAATATCTTATTGAAATCCTCAGAAATATCCTACGTTCTACAAAAACAAACAAACAAAAAGAACAAAAAGAAGTAGTTAAATTAAACCTTTAAAAAAAGTATCTAAAGTAAAAAATTTAAAAGCTGTTTTCATAAACAGTTTCTGAGTATAGCTCATGAAGATGGACATAAAAAAAAAAAAAAAAAAAAAAAAAGTGTCCACAAAGCTCAAAGAAAACTAAAGTTATGATTTCCAGAGCAGAGCAGATTGCTTATAAACCATGGAGAATATTTTTCATGTGAGAGCTGTCAAAGATGTGTGAATTTATCTGTTAATTTAATTTGTAAATCTGACTAGTGTTAAGGTTCAGCAAACATTTATAATAACAGATTGTTAGTGTTACTCCAGGTATACAAATGATTCTCCTTCCTAAACATTTTCCTTTTTTTCTTTAAAATATCTGTTTTAATTGCCTGACAGGGATATTTTATAATAAAATAATTGATATATGCTTATCCTTAAAAAGATTATTTGTTAGGAACTGCAAGAGAACAAAGGTCAATCATAAAAAATCCTTTCTATGAATTTTGATATCTCATAGTTCCACTACTCAGAAGTGGGACTATGGGCAGTTAACATACCTTAAAAACTTAACCATGAAACCTTTACCTCTGCAATTATTCACAGAGTCAATAATGTTAGAAAGTAAATCAGAGTGAGTAAAGGTTTACAGTCTGACTCTGCATAAGGTGATTGGCCCCTCTTAAGGAATATGAATGACCCATTTAATTAATCCTAGTTGTAAAATGAGGAAGTGGCCATGATATACACTAGCAAAACATTTATGTTCAGGTCAGGGTCAGGACCCAGTGGCTCTGCAGTTATTCATATATCTCTCTCCAGATTTAGCAGAGTGCAAAAATGTTTAAGGATCTGTATTGCTCTAGCTGAGCAGATATTCCCCTATGGTAAGAACAACACAGGAGCTGTCTGTGCATTGACTAAAATGTCTTCAGAACACAGTGAACCTCATTGTAATTCTGAGGCCAGCATGGAGGGCATTCATTTCAAGTTTTATTCAGGTTATAAGAATCCCTTCTGTTCACTAAAGTATACAGAAGGAAACATGAGTTTCTTTCATAATTGTAATTTAATTAATTAATGGAGAAAATGTCTACTCATTTTGTACTTTTTTTTTTTTTTTTTGGTTGGTTGGTTGGTTGGTTGGTTGGCTTGTTTTGTTTTGTTTTCCTTACATCTTTCCCCAGAATAAAGGATTAGTTCTGGTCCTGCTCTCTAAGAGGTAAATAGAAACATCACATTTAACAGAATAGGAATAGGGCTTAGTCGAAAAAAAAAAAAAAAAAAAAATCTCCCCAAGAACATACGTAACTGGAGGTGCAAAAAGGAATCTAGATTAAAAAACAGATATAGTAGAAGGAATGAGCAATCTGACAAGACAGAACAGAGTACAGGAGAAATTCTATTCGGTATATAGCTTTAATTTATGAAAATACTATTTGAATCATTTTCACTATGCTGATTGTATGTACTATTATGAAATCATAACACTTCATTCAAAGACTGAATTTAATATATCAGTATTTATATGCACAAATTTACTTATCATTAAATGGTTAACATATTTTTTATATAATTGTTATGTAATTAGCAAATATAAAACTTTTTTTTTTCACAGACTATTGATACAGATATTAAAACCAACAGAATTTAATGTAAACACCACCAATGATGTCATAATTATTCTTTATGACATCATCTAATGGTTTGTTGTATTCCAAAGTAGGTTTTATTAATTTTATTTTGATAATTTGCTTCTGAAGAAGCTAGTGATCTAGAAAATGCAGGTTGTTCTGAAATATAATGCTATTTATTACTTGTTCTACATTTTTCATTCTTAATTCTACACTGGGGATAGTGATAGTGAATAAACTGTAAGTAAATATACTTCTTAAAATGAAAACAATCATACATTATGAGAAAACCTAGTGCTATGCAGGATATTCCTTCTAAGTTTTCAGACTGTTGCTAATTTTTGGACCAAAGTCTTCAGGTTTCAGAATATACTTCAGTGCGGTTATTCTACATTCAGTCTCAAGGAATCTTTATTATTCTAAAAAAGCATTTGTAAGATTAAGACAGTTTACGCCCCTGAGCTTTCCTACACATTGCCACTGTATCTGCTTGTCCTTTCAAGGCATAATTAAGGTTATGCTACTTGTTATGACTAATTGCTTATGCTAACAAAAATATGCAAATAAATAAATAATAATGCTGGACCAGAAGTGGGGAACAGGTAGAATCAGTAGATGTAAGTAATGTATGCTGGAATCAATATAAAATCCACATTCCTGATAAGATCATGGTAAAAAAAAAAAAAAAAAAAAACAACAAAAAAAAAAAAAACACTTAGGGACACAGTGAAACAAGTATCTTTCGAAATCTGCACTGGAAGAGAGCATTTACAGTGGGCTGTCCCAGTCAAGGCAGCAAAGGTCACATTTTTGGAGTGAAAATCAGCTTTTAATGCAGAAAATATACTGTGTAGGCTCATGATTCAGTCAAAATGTAATAAAGAGAACAATTGCCACCCAACAGTGTTTTTGTAATCAAGTTCTAAAAAAACTCTCAAAACTACATAGTATCCAATATATTAGGACATTCACAACATGTAATTATATTCTAAAACTAAGCTGATTGTATTGGGTTTACTTGGCAAGGTATTGGTAGCAGGGGTCTGCAGGTGTAGCCTCTGTGAGCCCATCTCAGTAGCTGTCCCATGTCCCATTAGAGCCACCTCCATCAGGATCCAAAAGGGACCCACCACTGGCCAGAGCTGAGACAATAAGCCACATTGTTTGAACCTCTGTGACAGCATATTTAAGAAAGAAAGAAAGAAAGAAAGAAAGAAAGAAAGAAAGAAAGAAAGAAAGAAAGAAAGAAAGAAAGAAAGAAAGAAAGAAAGAAAGAAAGAAAGAAAGAAAGAAAGAAAGAGAAAGAAAGAAAGA
>NC_048893.1:34083729-34122906 GCF_011077185.1 Oxyura jamaicensis
AGAAAGAAAGAAAGAAAGAAAGAAAGAAAGAAAGAAAGAAAGAAAGAAAGAAAAGAAAGAAAAGAAAGAAAGAAAAGAAAGAAAGAAAAGAAAGAAAGAAAACTGCTGCACAATAGCAGCTGGGAGAGAGAGGAGTAAAAAACAGAATCACAGAATCATAAAATGATTAGGGTTGGAAGGGATCTAAAAGTACTGAAAAGCTGCAATGAGGTCACCCAGGAGCCCTCTCTTCTTTAGGCTGAACAGCCCCAGGTCTCTCAGCCTTTCTTTGTAGGGGAGGTGCTCCAGACCCTTCATCATCTTCATGGCCCTCCTCTGGACCCATTCTAACAGATAAACATCCTTCTTGTGCTGCAAGCCCCAGACCTCAAGACACCCAGGTCAGTGCAGAAGGAGGGCAGGAGGTGCTCCAGGCACACAGCACAAGTTCCCTTGTGGCCTCTGTAGAAGCCCCTGGTGGAGGAGGCTGTCCCCCTGCAGCCCATGGGTCCCACTTGGAGCAGATCTCCACGCTGCAGCCCGTGGAGGAGCCCCTGGTGGAGCAGGTGGATGTGGCCTGGAGGAGGCTGCGGCCCATGGAGAGCCCCCACAGGAGCAGGCCCCGGGCTGGAGCTGCAGCCCATGGAGAGGAGCCCACGCAGGAGCAGGGGGTCTGGACGAGCTGCTGCCTGTGGGGGATGTGTACTGGAGCAGTTTGCTCCTGGGGGATGGACCCCGTGGTATGGAGCCATGTGGGAGCAGTTCTTGAAAAGCTGCTGCCTGTGTGCAGCCCCCACAGGCTCAGTTTGGGAAAGACAGCATCCCGTGGGAGGGACCCCACGTGGAACCGGGGCAGAGAGTGACCATGAAGGAGCACAGAGATGAAGCATTGTGGACTGATAGCAGCCCCCATTCCCTGTTCCCCTGAGCCTCTCAGGGGGAGGATGTAGAAGAGGGTGGATGGGGGGTGAAGGTGTTTTTAGTTTGCTTTAGTTCTGTTCTAGTCTGTCAGTGATAGGCAGTAAATTATATTAAGCTCCCTACATTGAGGGAGGGAGCTTAATATAATTTTCTATACCATAAAGAGCCGCTTTCCATATCATATTTTCCATACCATAAAGAGCCACTTTCCAAGGAGGTATGTGCAAAAGTTTTAATATATGTCATGGCAAACCTATTGCTTATTGCAGCCATAGAAACATTGGTTAGAAGAAATGTTGGTGCCTATGGAAGGCATCTAGTTGAGCTTTCTTTGACCCTTACATGCCTAGAAATGCATTACAAGAGTGTACACACATTCTAAGAGCTTTCTAGTGGGTTTACGTGGCAAGGTTTTGTTTGGAGAACAATGAGGCTGACTAAGCTCCCCATGTCCTTTTCTCATCCTTTTTGAAGATGAATGTAGATGAATTTGCCTTTTTTTTTTTTTTTTTTTTCCTCTTCAGGTCTTTTTTTTTTTTTTTTTTTTTTCACAGATAATTGATGGTGGCCCCATAATCAAATCAGCCAACATTTTAATGCCCTCATCTGGATTCATCCAGCTTTTCCAAGCCCATAAGAGTAAAAAGAAGTGTTTCTATCTTATTTATCTTCTTATAGTCAGTGCATGAGAAACAGCTTATTTGTGCCTTTACTTATAAAGGCACACTTACATATGCAAATTCAAACAAGGTTTGGTATACACACAAATTTCCCTACAGGTAAAAATTTTAAATGTTAAACATTACAAAGAACAAGAGTTATGCAGAACTAAAGCAATGAAAAAAATGAAACAACTGGGATAAAGCCTAGTATCAGCTGGTGACAATTTTCCAGATAACTGATGATGAGATTTCTTCTGTGCCAAAACTCTGTCCCCTACAAATCTGCTCCTTGTGCTAAATGGCTGCTATTGTTGGTATCTTTTAGCTACTTTCCCCATAACTGAATTTCAGCTGGCAACAAGGAAAAATGCCTATTTTTTTTTGATGAAGCTGATGACATCTTTAGTGCAATTACATACACAGCTGCTGTGGACAAGTGATGCTTTGCCAAGTGCATCCCAGTCTGTCTTGTTTCTCTTTTTTGTGTTTCACTGTTTCCTTTCCATTCTCTCTGCAATAATAATAAAAAAGAAATCACCGATGTTGAATAGAAAGGACTTGTTTGTTCTCATTTTTTGTATAGGGACAAAGAGAGAATGAGCCCACTACTGAGAAGGGATGGCTACAGACACACAACTTCCCTTAGAAGAGCTTATTCAAAAAAGAGAGTGACAATAAGGGACTCAAACACTATTCTATTAAGCCTGGTAGGAATGGTCAGAAGACGATGGCACTGCAATAGACTTCATGGGGTGCTATGTGCAGTAGTAGGTTGTAGTTATAGCCAGCTCACTGCCACCTTAGGATTTGCTTTATTAAGTCAAAAACTGGGGGGTGTTGGATTGAAAGAGACTCTGGATTGATTTTTGAGCCTCAGAATAAGGCAATCGAGTTCTGTGCTGATAGTGATGACGATGGATAGTTACAATGACCTTCGTTAAGTCAGTACGTCTTTCCTATAAAGCCCTTTATAAAATCTCTTTTCACTTTATAAAACCAATTCTGGTTGTTTTTCACTGTTTAGCTTCCCCACTCTAGCTCTGCATCAGGTCCCCATCTTTGATAATGCTACTCTACACTCCCATTAGTTCATCATTGAATAATATATATCTTTGTTAACTCTGATACTGGCCTCAAAAATGAGGAATACATTGAAAACAATAATAATAGAAATAACAAAAACAAAACAAAACAAAACAAAACAAACAAACAAAAAAAACACCCTAAATTAAATGTTCTGTGGTAAACTATGTATAATCAGGTATTTCAAGACAATGCTGAGAAACTTCAATGGATAGATGACAGAAGAGCAATACTAAAATATTCCCTCTAGCTAAAAGGTGTTGTAATAGTTTACTAACAAACTCCAAGCCATAATTTACATGTAAGAAGGTTGGTGTTACTCCCTGTAGTGTATGACTTTTCCATATATTTTCAAACCTGTGAATGATAGATGGGCCTAGAAGAATATTTGGAAAAAAATGGAATGCAAAACTGAGAAAACTTATATTGTTCTTTTGTTTATTTGTTTTCTTAATGAAATCGAAACAGCCCAGAGTGGCACACTTGACCTTATGCAATATTGAAATTTCTATCTGACCAAGCATAAAATGTTAATTCTATATATCCAATTTTATTAGAAAAATAATGATTTCACAAATAACGAGACGCATGTACTCTGCTCTCTACACTTTCCAAGAGATCGGGGATTAAGAAAATCTCTCTCGTATATTTAGGCCCTAGAAACTCCAAATTTATTTTATTATTTTTCTGAGAAAATTTGAGGTCTTTAAAAAAAAGCTTTCACTTGCTTTAAAAAGCTTGCACTTTTTACTTCAACAACTATTGGAATAATCAGCAAGTGTGTCATTTCCTGTAAGAATAATCTGAACATCAGTCTAGATAACCAGTCTGTTTCAATATTTTATATAAAATATGAGCGTTTACTTTGAAGATATCTGATATCTCAATACTTACAACACTTACCAAAGCTCTAAGAGGTGGTGATCCTTAGGAAGATGAGAATTAAATCATGTCTGAGATTCCAATTTTGGATATTTTTCTAGTTAACACTTTTTACAACTTCAGCCTCAATTGGCACATACTTTCAGAAAGACTAAAAGTCCATAGTGAAAAATATAAATGTCCATTTCCAGAAAGGGTAGCCCAAAGAGAATAGGAGCCCATATCCACAAGGAACAACTGATATCATGTCATATGTGGAAACTGAAATGGGTTGGAGGATACCTCAATAGATCAAGCAAGGGCAAGCTTGGAAGAAAATGTTTTTCGTATCAGGTCTCACTAACATTGGCATATATGTATATGCACTCAGGTGGGCTAAGACACATGCACATATAAAAATTCCCATAGTGTTAGCCTGAGATCAAACAAGCAGGTCATTTCACAATTAGTTAACCACAGGATATGGACATATTAAACAAACTTTATGTAATGGGGAATTTTCTTTATTAAGTCATAAGAACACAATTTTTTCCTATACTGAGATTTTTAAATATGTAAGTGACAAATTATTCCCTCAAGCACATTCAGAAAATACAAGCATGGCTACAGAGAGAACGTGGCCTTCTGTTAAATTTCCATGTTTCCCAAAAGAAGCGTATTTAATTATTCAAACTAGCCATTATGTATTTTAAAATTAAATCCTGTGTTTGTACTTAAGTATGATCTTTCCTAAGAAAATCATCCCTAATATTAGTTGCTTTGGAGCTGAATTCTGACATTCCCTTCTTGCATAATCTTGACAAGTCATGTAAGTTTTTTTTTTTTCCAAATATTGATTAATGTCTTTAATCAAAGGCTTCTTCACACTCTGATTAATTTCTGCTAAAGCTCTGGAAGGTTTCCAGTCAAGGGATACCTATTTCAGGGGAATAGAACAAGAACACAAGCTCAAACATTCACACAAACAATAGCTAGCCTAGGAGAGAATTGACTTTTAATGTCCATAATTCAGAGCTGGAGAGCCAGAAAGTGTGTTACACAATGACTGCAAGAAAGGTTTACATGGGTGTTAAATCATTGTAATAGCTGCACATACTACTGTTCCAAGCAATAGAAAAGTTGTGCTCTGAAGTACTATTTCCTCCTGTTGCAGCTCCATAGCCTAAGCAACTAGCAGTTAGAGATCCATATTCAATTTCTCCATTTACATAATGATGACAGGATCATCTAGAATCATTCTAAGTATAAAAATGGTGATTGGTGCCTGCTGGAATATGTACATATATACTGAACAAAACAAAAGAAAAAAGATCTGATGCTTTCCATATTATGCTCAAAAATGACCCCATTGTGATGCATGTGAGAGTTATGTGAGCATGAATTTATCTAGGCAAATTTCCATTCATAGCCTGTGATGAATGTTATTTTCAAATTAAGTTAGTTAGTACTGTTGATTTGCTATGCCATTTCTGGTTTGTTACAGACATGTAGGAAGGAATATGTAATATTTCAGTCATTGGATCTCAAGTCAGTTCTTTCACTAGGAAGCCTCTAACAGTGGCAAATAAATATCCATTAAAATAATGATATTTTGTCTATTTGGGTTTCATCATGTCCCTATATGTGTAAAGTTTGAGAGTTGCAGAAGACATTGTCTCCTTTGTCAAATTGCTATTTGAAGTCAAATTTCATAGATAACTACTGAAAAAATGGTATCAGGAAGGATTCAATGTCTGAAGAGTTCAAGAGCCTTCATAACAATGCAATTTTTCAACAAAGCAATTAGGTGTATTTTCCTACTTCACATTCATCCCCTCTATATCCTTCCCAGATTTTTTTTCCTCAAGAGGTTTTGGTTAAGGCTACATGATGGAGGAGAGAATGTGATAGCTGCATTGTGTTCAACAAATCACTACTATCTTTCAGAATTTAGATAATTGCCAGGTCCATTCCAAAATGATATGAGAAGTAAGACAATGTCTCATTTCTGCTCAAAGCAGAAGGATGAGCCTCCCTCTTGCCCCCAGAGTGTTCCTATGAAACAGACACAATGATCTGGGGCTGGAAAACAGAGAGTGTGTGAGTAATGGTCAAGACCCAGGAAAGGGCAAGTGTACAGAAATCAACCAACCAACCACCTGTATTAGAAACAGTGGCTTCAAAAAAAGTGTGAAAGGTATTAGTAATTAGAGACTCCTTACTGAGAGGCACTGAAGCACTGATTTGTCATCTGTATAAAATCTTTAGAGACAGTTGCTGCCTGCCTGGCGTCCATATTCATGATCTCACGAAGAGGCTACCAAGCCTGCTGGGGCCAGAGGACTACTGCCCATTCCTATTCTTTCATGTTGGGTCAGATGATCCTGCAACCAGAAGACTCAGAAATATGAATAAGGGACTTTATATCCCTCAGAAAGTTATGTTAAAAGGATCAGGAATTGTACTGTGTCTGGCTGTGATGGAGTTAATTTTCACCACAGTGGCCTATACAGTGCTGTGCTCTGCACTTGTAGCTAGAACAGCACTGGTATCACCAATGTTTTGTCTATTGCTGGCACAGCATCAAGACCCTGCCACACCCCCCCCCCCCCTCCCCCAAGGTAGTAGGCTGGGGGTAGGCAAGAAGTGGGGAGGAGATGTCACCAGGGCAGCTGACCTAAACTGACCAAAGGGATATTTCATACCATCTGATGTCACACTCAGCAATAAAAGGTGGGAAAAAAAAAAAAAAAAAAAAAAAAAAGCTGAGAAAGAGAGGAGCTAAGAAAGTGTGGGATACAGGAGTGGACAGTAAGGTGGATTGAAAACTGGCTGACTGGCCAAGCTCAGAGAGTGGTGATTGGCAGTGTAGAGTCCAGCTGGAGACCTGTGACTAGTGGTGTTCCCCAGGAGTCAGTGCTGGCTCCGGTCTTGTTCAATATCTTCATCGACGACCTTGATGAGGGAATACTGCCTGCCCTCAGCAAATATGCTGATGACACAAAGCTGGGAGGAGTGGTTGACACGCCAGAAGGCTGTGCTGCCATTCAGCGAGACCTAGACCGGCTGGAGAGATGGGTAGGAGGAAACCAAATGTGGTTTGATAAGAGCGAGTGTAGAGTCCTGCACCTGGGAAGGAAGGAACAACCAGAAGTATCAGTGCAGGCTGGGGGACGACGTGCTGGAGAGGAGCTCTGGAAGGACCTGGGGGTCCTGGTGCACGACAGGTTGACCATGAGCCAGCAGTGTGCCTTTGTGGCTAAGAGGGCCAATGGGATCCTGGCGTGCATTAAAAAGAGAGCAGCCAGCAGGTCAAGGGAGGTGATCCTCCCCCTCTACTCTGCCCTGGTCAGGCCTCACCTGGAGTACTGTGTCCAGTTCTGGGCTCCCCGGTACAAAAAAAGACAGGGATCTCCTGGTAAGAGTCCAGCGGAGGGCCACAAAGATGATACGGGGCCTGGAGTATCTTCCCTATGAAGAAAGGCTGACAGACCTGGATCTGTTCAGCCTGGAGAAAAGACTGAGAGGGGATCTCATCAATGTGTATAAACACCTGAGGTGTGGGAGACAGAAGGATTTGGCCAACCTCTTTTCAGTGGTTTGTTGGGACAGGACAAAGGCTAATGGCCACAAGATATAGCACAGGAAGTTCTGCACCAACATGCGTAAGAACTTCTTCGCAGTGAGAGTGATGGAGCAATGGAACAGGCTGCCCAGGGAGGTTGTGGAGTCTCCTTCTCTGGAGATATTCAAGGCCCGTCTGGACACCTACCTGGACAGCCTGCTCTAAGGAACCTGCTTTGACAGGGGGGTTGGACCTGATGATCTTTCGAGGTCCCTTCTAACCCCTACAATTCTGTGATTCTCTGATTCTATGAAGGGGAAGGAGAGGGGGAGCTCTCATTCTGGAGACATCTGTCCTCCCAAACAACTGCTGCATGCATTGAGGCCCTGCTTCCCGTGATGTGGTCAAACATTGCTCATTGATGGGAAATATAAATATATATATATATATATATATATATTCTCTCTCTCTGCTTCTGACTTTTTTTTTTCCTTCTCTCTTACTTTTCCCTTTGATTAAATTATTCTTATCTCAACCCATGACCCTTTTTGTCTTTCCAGCATAATTTCTTCTCCTCCTCTTCTGAGGAAGAGGAAGAGTGAGAGAATGGTTGTGGCAGAGTTTAGCTGCCCAGCAAGATAAAGCCACAACAGGAATGCAAGTAGTGTCCTCTATCCTCCCATTTGGAAACTGGGACCCAAGAAGAAGGAGACTAATGGATTGAGTGAAAGATTGTCTGTGTGGCTGGTGCCTTGCTCAGGGTTTGGGGTTATATGATCTCGGACACACCTTTGGGAGATCAGGTATGTTGACATTGGATGAGGAACACCTGACCAGGTAGGGCAAGAGTGTTCTGGGCTGCACTTTCAACTGGATTCAGCAGGGGAAGGGGATGTATTGCTGAGTGACAGAAAAGAAACTGGAATTGTTGTGACCAAAGTGCAGGACCTAGCACTTAGCCATCCCATTGGCCTCTGCCCATCATCAACCTGTCCAGGTCCCTCTGCAGGGCCTTCCTACCTTCAAGCAGATTGACACTTCCCCCCTACTAGGTGTCATCTGCAAACTTACTAAGAGTGCACTTAAGTCCCTCACCCAAATCATCAATAAATATATTAAAGAAGGTGGGCACCAATACCGACTCCTGGGGAACACCACTCATGACTGGTTGCAAGCTGTATTTAACTCCATAAATGATACACCCTCATGCCCCCAAAATAGCTACCATCAATGTTACTGGTGTTGCTTATAATATCTCTGTATGTCCATCAATCCATGGTGCAGCTACCACACACAAAGAGTACGGGGACAGGGGGCTCACAGGCCTGTATGCACAAGACTGTAATACAACTGGTTGGACAAATCTCTTTTGCCTCCAAGGCCATTTCAAACACACCGCACGATTACCTTTACTATTTAATACAATTTGAAATAAGACCTCCTGGTCCTTCTTTGTCACTTTACATAGGCAAATGCCCACTTAATAACCATGATGAAAATAAGCCAGGTAAAATATAAACCTGGAGCATCTCTGTTTTGTCTTAACTAATTGTTGTCTTTTCAACTTTCTTACTTGGTAGGTAAACTGTGTTTTTCCCAGTTATTTTACTTTTCAGGATTCTTTAACTTGAGCAGAAAACCAAATTTGTAAAGTGCTACGTAACTTTATAGACCTAAAAAATGGTTTTACTATTAAAAGTGATGACTATACTACTATACTTACTATTTTAAGTGATGACTATATTACTATTAAAAGTGAGTTGTTTTCTGGTGGTTTTTTTGTTTGTTTGTTTAAGCAAATTGTGGCTTCTAATCTTTCTGATACTAGATATAAATAGAAGCTTAGCCATTGTAATGACCAAATATTGACAAGTGCAGCCATTAGCAAAGCATAAGACAGAAACAATGATATCTCCAGGGGAATGCACCATCTCATGAAAGTGTGTCCAGCCACACATGCAGAGGTACTGGATGGATATTGACATACTAAAATTTACAGCCATTTGTGCCTGAGTCTTAATGTTTTTGCACCACTCTAAGTGACAAAGTGGAGTCACTTGGATTATAACAGCAGCAGACTGAAAGAGATTCTTGATGATGGCTTGCCTGAAGAACTGGGCTTGGTGCGATGCTCACTGCTGCAATGGAACAATTGTACTTCCCTCCACATAGACTGTCAAGCTCTTATGATGCAACTGCAGTTTGCATTTAATACTTATATTTTCAAATGTAAATGTAATTAATTTATAAATAATACAATAGCCACTCTTCTAAATCTTGAGCTTCCTGAACACCAGAGAATTATTTTTTAAAATTAAAGGAAAGCCTTTAATCTTTGAATTCTTCTTTTACCCCCTTCCCTGTTAACAATTCCTTAAATGCCCGAATAAATCAATTGCCATCACAAAAGGTCTGGAAATAGTATGTGGTTTGATCATCTCTGTTCTCATTTGGGGCATGCTTTTTTTTTTTTTTTTTTTTTTCATCTTTTTTGTGAAGGAGAGATTTAACTATTTGAATTAAATTTAATATTGAGGCTTGACATCATTTTGTCACTGTCACAGGATCTCAGATTAATGTTTAAAGGACTTCATGTGGCCTTATTGCACATGAAATTGCAAAACACATCAATTTTTTCATACTTTTGCCTCCTCTGAAGAAAATTAATATTTCCAGCCTCCACTTCCAGTTTATTCAATGTTACACAGATCTGTATTTAGGCAAGTCAATTTATATTTTCTTTCTAGACTTAGAAATATAAAAATCCAAGATTTTGGCCTGAAATTGTTTCACAAGACCAGATGATGTTTAATAGTAATTTTTTAATGTTTGGTCCCATTTTCCTCTAACCATTTCTCTTGTGGCTCAAAACCTCTTCCCAGCTGTGGTAGTTTTACCTTGCTGAGAAGCTGAATGTCACCACAACCAATCTTTCACTCACCCTCATCAGAAGAGGAGGAGAAGAAAAATACAATGAAAAGGGCTCAAGGGCTGAGATAATGACAGCCAGATCAATCAATGGGCAAAACAGACTTGTCATGGGCAAGTTAATGTAATTTATTACCTATTGCTAACAAGCTAGACCAGTAATAAACTAAAAACGAAAAACTAAAAAACTAAAAAAATTAAATATATATATATATATAAATATATTTAAAAAAATAAAAATAAAAAAGCCTTCCCTCCTCTTCCCTCCATCTGCCCTCTTCTACATCCTCCCCCTTCCTGGTACAGGGGAATTTGGAATGGGGCTTATGGTCAGTCTATAGCACTTTGTCTCCACCGCTCCTTCTCGATCTCTTTCTGCCCCTGTTCCATGTGGGGTACTTCCCACGGGATGCCGTCCTTCCCAAACTGAGCCTGTGGGGGTTTCCCACAGGCAGCAGCTCTTCAAGAACTGCTCCCACACAGCTCCGTACCACAGGGTCCATCCCCCAGGAGCAAACTGCTCCAGCACGGGTCCCCCACAGGTGGTAGCTTCCCCCAGACCTCCTGCTCCTGTGTGGGCTCCTCTCCACGGGCTACAGCTTTGGTCTGGGCTACAGCTTTGGTTTCCTGCTCCTGCATGGAATCTCCATGGGCCGCAGCCTCCTCCAGGCTACATCCACCTGCTCCACTGGGGGCTGCAGTGTGGAAATCTGCTCCATGTGGGACCCATGTGCTGCAGGGGGACAGCCTGCTCCACCAGGGGCCTCTCCACAGGCCGCAGGGGAACTTCTGCAAGTCTGTTTTTCACTCCTCGCTCTCCTAGCTGCTGTTTTTCAGCATTTATTTTTTTCCCCCTTTCTTAAATCTGCACTCACAGAGGTTCAAACAACATCACTTATTGGTTCAGCTCTGCCAGCAGCAGGTCCCTTTGGAGCCGGCTGAAACTGGCCCTTATCTAACACGGGGCAGCTTCTGGATTCTTCTCACAGAGGCCACCACTGCAGCCCCCTGCTACCAAAATCTTGCCAGGTAAACCCAATACAAGGAGGTTGTTTGTACTGGTAATTTAAAGAGTTAAGAGGACAATTGCTGCAGATTCAAATAGTATTCATTGGTGGAATTTAGATTGTTAATAATTTACAAGAAATGTCACCCAAATATTCTATAGCTAAATGAGATGGTAAACTGTTAAGAACTGTTCTTTTAGTATATAAGAACTCAAAATTTAGTTGTGACTACATAGAAATATAAGGTAATATTAATTATGTTAGTTATATAAATCAAAGGTCATTTATAAATTCTGTACACCTTAAAATTCTAATTTCTCTTCCATAGTTTTTAATGCTTAATATCATAAGTATCTGTAAAATTACTTTTTGCTTATGTAGATGATAAGGTCTGTTCCCCGAGGACCTAAATCTGAATTATTGAGTGTTCTCTGACAACACTCAAGACAAATTAAATAATATCAAAATGAATCCTGATGACTTTCCTCTTATATTCACATTTTAAAATAACAAGCCCTGACAAAAAAAAAAAAAAAAAAAAAAAAAAAAAGGCATTACCATCTCATATGGCCCAATTAAGAGAACTACAGACTTGAGGCCATATTATTTGCTATAGCAATTTTTTATTGAACTATATTGGAATGATCTGCCAGAAATCTGGCTTCATTCCCAGCCTTAAAAGATATGCCAAAGGATTTGATAGACCAAAATGAAATTTAGCATTAAATATATATATATATATATATGTTTCTGAACTAAATGGTTAATAGCAAAAATTGGAGCAGGCTGGGGAGGGTGCTGTTGCATTTGTCACACAGAATAATTAAAGTAGGCATTTGTGCCCTATTTATTTTCAAATTAAGCTTAGTGACAGATCTGGTATAAGGATGCTCACTCTTTCCCAAGGTGAAACATGGGATTAAAAATAATAATAATAATAATAATGAAATGCATCTAAAAGCTTTTCTGTAGGAGAAGAAAAGCCTAGCTTATACTATGTAGTTAATGAGTTGATGAAGAATTTACAGTTAAGCCTATTAAACATAAAAAAAAATACTTTTTTGCCCCAAAGGCAATGCCTTTCATGCCTTTTAGGCTTGAATCAAAACCTGAAAAGATCCATACAAATAAATTCCGTGTACTGCCAGTTAAACAAATGCTTGTAGACATGCAACTGTAAGGTATGTCACTGTAATAGCAGAATCTATAGGAAGGTTATAAAGTAGTAATAAAGAACAGATAGATTTTACATTTGTGTTACTGACATGAATCGATCAGAATTAACATATTACTAGAAGGTCTTGTCAACAACATACTTGTCTTCATACCAGATAATTAATCATAGAGTTAAATATTAGTCATTTTTATCAATCCAATGCTTTATAAATATTCATCCATGGAAACAGTAAGGAAAGTTATGCATTTCACTTTTTTCTTTTTGTGCTTTAGACAATTTGAATGAAAATGCAATTCCACGCTTGTCACTATTTTTTTTTTTCTTTTATTCTCCCCGACATACACACATTACAATCATAAAGGAAAAAACATATGGATATTTGCTCATGTCACTGTCATTCATACATCTTAGAAATTTCTAGTAAAATGCCAGTGTAACTAGTTTTAGAAAATTTTTACTTAAGTGAATCTGAATTGGAATTATAAAGCCTTATTACAGATATCAGACATTCTGATTATGTACATGACATAAATTAATGCTGTCAGAGAGAAAAACTAAAAGAGCAAAGTGTATGTCATGCTATTTTTTTTTTCTAAATGACTAAAGGATATGCTGCCTTCAACAGTGATTCTATTCTTTTCACTAGTTTCTACCTTAAAATGTTCATCTACTTGATGTTGGCAACAGATGCTATTATTTATTATTTTTCTTCATACAGACATCTTCTTGTAAGTACTTACACAGTAAGTGTTGTATAAAATCATAAATAAAGTTTTCTGCACATAATTTACAACTTAGAATGGCAAAACACAAATAAAGGGTGAAAAGAAAGGATGCAGAAGAAATGCAGCAGAAATAATAAATTTCCATTCAAATGCCCTGCTATCCAGATGTCTCTGTGAAATAAACACTAGATTTCTTTCCTTTCATGTCCAATGTAAATGATTACAATGGTTACTGCTATTTTTGTTTTGTTTTGAATTCTGAGACAAACTTCTATCTATCAGTAGCAGGGTCAGTATCCATGCAGATGGTCACATTGCACTCAACAGTGCAATGTCCAGAGGAAAATCAATGAAGATTGGTGTTCCCCCATGGTCTGTATTGGTAATTGGTATTGTATTGGTATTGGTATTGGTAATTGTATTGTTTAATATCTTTGTTAAAGACATAGACAGTGAAATTGAGTGCACCCTCTGCAAGTTTGCTGATGACACCAAGCTGAGTAGTGCAGTTGATATGATAAAGGGAAGGGATGATATCCAGAAGGACAGGCTTGAGAAGTGGGTCAACAAGAATCTCAAGAAGGTCAACAAGGCCAAGTTTGCTAAACCTGGGTCTGGGTTACCCCTGAAATCAGCACAGACTGAGGGTGAATGGATTGAAAGCAGCCATGCTCTCAGGAAGGACTTGGTGATATTGATGGATCAAAATATTGAACATGATCTGGCAGTGTGTACCTGCAACCCAGAAAGCAAATTGTATCCTGGGCTACATAAAAAGTGGCCAGCAGGTTGAGGAAGGTGATTCATCCCCATTATTCCTCTCTCTTGAGACCCCACCTGGAGTACTGCATTCAGCTCTGGAACCCCCAGCACAAGAATGATGAGGATGTTTGAGACTGTCCAGAGGAGAGTCACAACAATGATCAGAGGGCTGGAACACCTCTCCTATGAAGAAAGGCTGAGAGAACTGGGGATGTTTAGCCTAGAGAAGACAAGGCTCTGAGGAGATCTTGTAACGCCTTTCAACACGTAAAGGGGGCTTATAAAAAAGATGGAGAGACCTAGGGCCTGTAGTGATAGGACAGTAGTTTTAAAACAGGTTTTACTAGGGCCTGTAGTGATAGGACTAGTTTTAAACTGAAAAAGGGTAGATTTAGATTAGATATTAGGAAGAAGTCTTTCACAATGGACATGGTGAGGCACTGGAAAAGCTTGCTCAAATAAATTGTATCTGTTCTTCCCTAAAAGTGTTCAAGGTTAGGTTGGATAAGGGATTTGGGCATCCTGGTCTAGTGGAAGGTGTCCCTGCCCATGACAAGGGAGTTGGAAATAGATTATCTTTAAAGGCCCCTTCCAACCTCAGACATTCTATGATTCTATGATGATTCTATAATTCTATGAGTTAGAATGTCAATTTAGAAAGTGTTGTTCACAGTTATAAGAAATTCTGTAAGATAAAAGGAAATTTGCAATCAATGAGTTGTGGTAATTTTTGTACTCACATAACTTCTGTATGGGTAAAGTCAGTTTAAGACATCATAGAACTTTTTAATTTAAGATGCCAATAATGGAAGTCATGGGAATGTGAAGAAGGCTGCTTAGAATATTAATTTAATGGAAAACAGACTAAAATTGCTTTACAATAACCATCCCACAGATTGCCTGTAGCCATATGATTCCTTCCTTTTTTTTTCTTTTTTTTTTTTCCATCAACTTATGAGATCCATAAAGGGCAACTTTTGTTTAATAGCAACATCTGACATTTATTGCTGTGCCTCAGTTAGACAGTGTCCCTTTCAATTTATGAAGTCATAAGTGCATCATGTCTCTTTTCAGAACAATGTATGGTAACTGAGTTTGCTTTTCAAATATCAAAACAATGTTTAAGCCACATCAAAGAAGCTGCACAGTGACTTTCACATGGGATTTCATGTAGTAAACAGACTTTTTGGTATAGCATATCTGAGTTTAACAAGACTGAAGAATAAAATACTGTCTGCAAAATAAATCCAAGTGATAAAAGGATGTAATCAAAGCTTTTCATAAAGCCAAAGAAACCAACTGCCATATTGATTACACTAGTGCCTGTTGGAGTCACTCGTATCTAAACTACTTTGGATGGCCCCTCAATCAGAAAGATAAATCTTGACTTAAGTTTTCATCAGAGAATTGGTTCAAAGCAACATTTCATCTAGTGTTTCAAAACAATATTGAAAGTTCTGGGCATTCAGAAGTTATGAGCAAAGCTTAAAAATCTCAAAACTTCCTTAAAAAGTCATAGTACTTTATATCTTTTACATTTGATTTACTTAATGTTTTTTGCATTTTTATGTCTTATTCATATATTTTTTTTAGTAATTTCATGGAAGGAATATCTTCTCCAAATTCATTTTTATTTAAGGTTTCTAAGTATTCTGACGGTAAATATTAAGAATTGACAATACTAAAAGGAAAATTAGTGCAGGAAGAGAACTAAATTCTGGTTTAGTTGCCAGGAAAGGTATCCAAGATTTATACACAAACATAAATATATAACAAGTTGCCAAATTTCTACACTTTTTTCCTGATCCATTTTTTTTTCTCCCCAGTGTGATCAAGAATAATTTATTATCCTATATAAAGTAGGTTATTAGAATCATAGAATCATTCAGGTTGGAAGAAACCTCTGAGATCATCAAGTCCAACCTTTAACCTAGTACTAAAATCCACCAGTAAACCGTGCTACTAAGCACCAGATCTACACTTTTTACTACTTGAAGACCTCCAGGGATGGTGACTCAACCACTCAACACTTCCCTGGGCAACATATTCCAATGCTGCACAACCCTTTCAGTAAGGTAATTTCTCCTAATGTCCAACCTAAACCTTCCTTGGAGCTACTTGAGGCTATTTACCTCCATCATCACTTGGTGATGGGGAGAAGAGCCCAATACCCATCTCACTATAGCTCCTTTAAAGTAGTTGTAGAGCAAAGAAGAAATGGGTTACAAGATTGTAATCAACTAGTTTACTTTACTAAGTACAATGACGGAAGGTAAAGAAAGAAAAATTGCCTATTAAACATTCATACTAGTCCAGCATGTGTCAAAAGAAATCCTGTAAGTTTCACAGAAAAGATAGCACAGAAGAAACTGATTTGGCAAAAAGATATACCTTTATAACATTTATTATTTCACTGAGGAACAACCATGAACTCCCAGACCCCTTAATATTTGAAACAGGCCTACTAGCAGATTGTTGGATATAACATATCTTCCTTATTTCTTCATCCTAAGGAAAACTCAACAAAAATACAAGATTATCTTGAAAAATTGTGAATGAGACAATCAGTGTTTGCTAATCCCTTAATGGCTCTTACCCTAAATATTTGGGATTGGATGTATACTTTGTTTAATTCATTTTTTGTTTATCTGTGAAATGCCTTAGATTTAGGGTGTTTACCCTTCATATATTATTTTGCTGCAGAGGTTCTGCGATGCCTCCTGTTAAAGGCTATGCAGTATGCTGTGAAAACAATTACTATCAGTGACTATTCAAAAAGTATTTGAATATTTTCTTAATGTTTATTGATGCAATTTATGTACTAGCAGCTTTCTTCTCTCTACCCTCTAACAAAAATGTGTTTATCTTAGGAAAGTCTGGTGACCTCCCTTTCACACAGCTGTTGCTTCTTTGCTGTCTGGTACATAGATTGCTGATTATCATGTGGTCTGGAAAACACCTGGGAAATATTTTATGGAAGATCATAACATAAACCAAGAGAAGTTGTGAAGCAGAGTTTTATCGAGCAGCCCTTCTCCCAGAAGCACTTGAAAGAAATGATTAAGACATGGGTCTTAATATGTATATAACCTTTATAAGCTGACACAATTCCTACTGATCATACAAATACCAACACTTGTCTTAAGAGATGGCTTTTTATTTCGCTTCAAGGCAACTTGGACTTGTAATGCAGCACCTATTTGACTACTTTGAATCTCAAGATCCTCCCATCTTCCTGTATGAAATGATCATCAGATTCAATCTTTTTTTTTTCTTTTCTTTTTTTTCTTTTTTTAAATTAGTAATAAGGTAATTTAACAGCACACAGTAAGGATTCAAGTTCAATAAATAAAACTCTCAAAAGTACTAAGACTTTCAAATCTACCACCATTGTACTTCAAAGCCAAACTATCAAGAAAGATTCATTAGAATTGTGATCTCTAATCTCACATTGTTCAGATTTATATCTGATCTAGAACATTAAAAGGAAAACACCTAATATTTGATTCAAGCTTCAGACCCGTATCTCAGATGAGAAAACTTCTGTATGGATATCAGATTATTCAGCTGTGTATATGCGGAGAATATATTACTTGGGCTTTTATTGCAGATGCCCTAGGCTTTTTGTTTGTTGGTTGGTTTGTTTTGTGTTTTGTGTTTTTGTTTTGTTTTGTTTTTGTTTTTGTTTGTTTTTGCCAAAGAGTTGTCTTGCCACTATTTCTGTCCTGCTTCTCAGCCATGTGACGCTAGTTGATGTCACCTCAGAGGCTGGCTTGACTATGTGGGATTTAGGTAGCCAAAAATCAGAGGATAAATTTTTTAAAAACCATGTTTGTGTCTGTTGCTGATGTTATTATGCATTAGTAGTACAAAACTTTCATTCTGAGTTCATGTAAGACACTGAAAAAAGATCTCCAGCACCTGAAGAGTATCTCTGTGACTGAGAGTTGCCCTGCACTGGACAGTCTACACAGCAGCGGAAGACAAAAATGAACTATAGGACATGTCTTTTCACCAGACCCAGAACAACAGTTCTCAGGATCCCTACAGGGCTGTGATAGGAATGGAGTGTTGGTTGACCTCATTAGTTTCTGCAACCAAAGGGACAGAACCAAATATTACCCTGCCTGGGTGCCTGCACTTATGATACAAAGGAAACCAACATGCCTGCCTCTTTCAGAGAATGTCTGCAGTGAAATGTTTGGCTACCATCCATGTAATCTTTAACTTATCTAGCTTCAGCATACTTAGCTTGAGTACACATTACAAAGTCGGAGAAGGATTATTTAACTATGAGAATCCCAGGACAACTTTAGTAACACCTATCGAATCACCAGGAGTGCCTAACCTCTGTATTAAAGCTAGCTCGGACATGACAATAGAGCTGCTGTCTTTGCATGGATCCAGCTGTGGATATCACACAGGACAGATGTCAGATGTTAGGCAGATGTGAATGTGATCACAGCATGCCCCGTCATGTATATCTTTCTAAGTGACCTGGCGCACACCAGTCTTCAGCAGTAGACCTTGTTCTGTGCAGCTTTTGCCTTCAGCCACCCCTGCTGCAACAGGCATGGAAGAGGCTCTATAATAGCTTTCTCAACCAGCTTATTCTGAATTATCTTTGTAAGTGTATTTATTTTTACAAAAAGTATATAATTTCACATTTTCTCCTTCACAGAACCATCACTTTTAATTTAATTTCCAAGGTTTATGCTTACTTACTTGATGTAATTTTACAAGAAATGTGAGGTGTATTCTTGTTCAGTATTTTTGCTTTCGTTACAGGTCTTGTAATGACTTCCTACAGATGAAATCAATGTGAATAAATGTTCTTTTTTCCCCCCTTTAGTTTTGTTTTTTCCAGAATTCGAAGAGAAGTGGAAGCTAAAATGAAACTTTTTGTTCACCAACAATTCCAATTTATAGGGCATCTCATGCCAAGACAATATTTGAGTGTTCATCAAGAACAAGATCTGCACTTCTACAGGAACATTGTCATCAGATAATTATGATTTACTGTGAGCAGACAGAGTACGAAGTATTGCTCACGCATGCCTGGCAGACGTTATTACTGTTTTGTTTAGTATGTTACTTTAAGTAACATATAGTGAGGACTACAGCGTGAAGTGGCTCTGGAAGTTTGGAAGTGACTGTGTAGAAACTGCAAAATTTGCACTGGTATAGACAGGCACAGAAGCAGATTTTTGTAGAGTTGTGGCACTGGGGTTCACTTTAGTGTACACTTGACATCAAGTAACTGCATATATTTTTAATTAGTGTATTTTGTTTTAATTTAGATGCCTTAAATCAATCATAGAAATATTGGCAGACATTCTATACTTTATCCATGAGCAAATCTAAGAATCTAACTTGACCTTAGTGGTAACTCCCCAGATGCAAATTCCAGAACAGAAACTACCAACTCATTTTGTCTTATATTAATAAATTACAGAATCAGAGAATGACAGAGTGGTTGGAAGGGACCTCTGGAGGTCATCTGGTCCAACCTCCATGCTCAAGTGGTATATTTTACACTGTTATAGTACCTTTCACTTAAAAGTGCTCAAACAATTGGTTGTGTTTGTCTGTTTCTCAAGCCTAATTGTTTATTTATTTATCAGTTTCAGCTGCCTTACTGGAATCAGTGGGAAAAAAAAGGGAGGGGTTAAAATACCAACATGCACTGTAGCAGTCAACATTCTTAAGAATGCTGCATGATTGCATTCTGATGTAATCATGCAGCATTCCTGTGCTGCATGATTACATCATTATAGGAAATGAGAAGAAATGAGAAAAAAATAAAATCTGAGACCTTCATTCTATATTTAATGTATTGATTAGTATCTATCTTTTTAGTTAGAATTTCCAAGTATAGCAGAAGTATGGATGAGCAACATTATCTGACCCTTCTGAATGGAACACACGGACAACAGTCATAGCCAATATGGACGCTGGATTCCAGCATGTGATATTTTAAGGAAAGAAACAATTCTGTCATTATAGAGAGTTTCCTTCTTTTCTTCCCTGAAAAGGTCAGTAATGGCAGGTAGGCCTCCAATTGCATAGTCTATTTCCCCCCTTGCCCTTTTCAGAGGCAGAATCCATGCAAAACTGCTAAAATACCACGTAAGCTTGAAGAATGGGTTAGAATAGATTTAGAATAAAGTGCTGGTTATCAAAGTCTTTCAAGTGAAACATCATTGTGAGACAAAAGCTATTATAAAAATCTTTGCAGTTGAGAAGTTTACTTTCTCTTTCTAATCCACAGTGGACTTTCCTTTTAAACATATAAGTATAGACTCTCAGCTTGTGCAAATCACCACAGTTACATATTTTTCCTTTTATTTTGGCTATATACCATTATTTTTTACAAGCAGGCCTTTTTAATTTTAAATGAGTGTTGATGATGGACAGACAATAGAAGCAGGAAAAGTTCAACAGGAAGAAAATGGCATACTAGTATATTGTTTAACTTTTTATAAAACAAGAATGGAAAGTAAAAAATGTAAGTTAAG
This sequence comes from Oxyura jamaicensis, assembly GCF_011077185.1. Lineage (NCBI taxonomy): Eukaryota > Metazoa > Chordata > Aves > Anseriformes > Anatidae > Oxyura > Oxyura jamaicensis. The sequence goes on from NC_048893.1 coordinate 34,103,918, forward strand.
TCTAGGAGGGGTATTCTGAAGTCACAAATGTCAAAAAATTTCTACTGTACATTTAGACTTTGCCCCAAGGCAAGCAGTTATCTTGAGAATATTTTCAACTAACTAAAAGTTCAAGTAGCATGTAGAGATATTTTACTACTACAAAGTGAAAATGTGCACAGGTTAAGTTTGTTGTAGGAAAGGCTTTTTGTTTTCCACACCTCTTATAAGGCCTTAATTCATTAGCAGTAAGGCCAAAAAATAATAAATAAAAAAATATATATATGGAAGGATGGATGAAGATGAAAAAAGAAAAAAAAAAAAAAAAAGAAAAAGAAAAGAAAAGAAAGCAATCAAGGTCATTTAAAGTAACTAGGCAGACAGAGAACCCAAGCCTTACTGCTGTGCACATTGCATGATTTGATTTTTTTTTTTTTTTCCTAAAGTACACAGGGAAAGATCAAGAATTCTGTTTTTCCTCTTTTACTTCAGCCCTTGTGAATAATTAGAGTTTTAATTATATTTATGCATTAATATACATAACCAATTTTAATAAGAATGAAAGAATTCAAATCAACTGCAGTGGAGGATTTCACCCATCCATGGCATCACCTATTGTGTCAAAGGCAGAAAAGGCAGATAGCTCTTAGCACTTCAGACAAGATGCCACATATCTGACTCCATTTTAGTCATAAACTAGGAAGTACACATTAGGCTAACAATATCCAGATAATCTTTCTAAAAATATAATTAAAATTAGTGTAATTGAGCTAGCAAGAAATTCAAATTTAACTGGCAATGGAGCTATCTAAATGTCAGCAACTGTTCAGTGCATCATGATCAATGCATCAAGATTGCATATAACGTGTTTTCAATATGCATACAAAACTGGTGAGATTAGAGGCAAGACAGGAATGAAGAAAGCATTGATAAAAGGCTGTAAAACATTTTAAAAGAAAGAAAGCAGAGAAGGAGAACATTAAAATAGGCAGATCCAAAGAAAACCATTTTAGTTCTTATACTCAGTTATGTTCTAAAGAGGCAGAGAAAAGTGAAATATGAGTTAGCTGGCTTTGACAAAGTCAAGGTTTTCTAAGTGCAACTAAAGGCTTCCTATTTTCACCATTGACAACATTGATTTCTTTATCAAACAGACATATAACTTGTGAAAATCTTCAACTGCTTTCATCTCTTTGAATTTACTATATGTAAACAATGTGCTTCTGTTCCATAATAACCTAAAATAATAATTGACCTTCATTTTCTGTCTATACAGTCAAAAATCTAGCTCCAACCTATACACTGCTTTCTGATACCTATCTCATATATAAACTTGTACATTTACTCTGCATGTTTGACAGACTACAAATTTTCATGATGACTCAGGCTAAAAATCAAAATGGCATAAAGATTTCTCTTCACAAAGTTATGACTGATTATTTGATATTGTAAAATAACCAAACAAAACTTCAATTTTCATATTGTTTCTCCTCTAAACTTTTAAATTTACTTCTCTGGTTCAACTTCCATATATTCAATACCATTTTTGGAAAATGTTGGGTTTACAGAAGGTATACATCTCCCATTCTTACCCCACTTAATTTATCCCAGTGAATTCATGTCTATCCAATACTGCTAACAGAGTAACTCGAACTACGGCATTTGTCGCATAAATGTTGAACTAAGAATTACGGCCTAAATTCTGATGTCCAGTCTATTTTAATTACCATCACCTTTTTGAGTGTTTTCTATGCTCCAGGAAATATCCACTTTCTTTTGCTAATTGAGGTTTTATTGCTACCCACTAGCTCTGCAGACCTACTAGGCAAGTTCCTCACTTCTTGGTCTAGGGTTACATCTGCAAATATATCCACTTCCAGCAAGGATAAATCCTGAAGTTTTTTGTTTGTTTGTTTTTTTGTTTTTGAATTGCTTTATGCCTAAATGAGTTATGTCATATCATCACTAACGGTACATGGAGTGACACATTACTCCATAACCTAATATAACTCTTGGCTTTGAATGAAAATTAAATCTTTTCTTATTTCTTTCTTATTAAACTAGTGAGGAACATTATTTATTTATTTATTTATTTATTTATTTATTTATTTATTTTCAAAAGAAAAAGCCTATGAAAAGTTGACAGTCCTTTTAAATGGGCATTTACTGTCAAGCAGGTGTTCCATATCCCACTATTCCTCAATTTTTAAAGGTAGTCATAAGTCTGAAGCTGATTCATTCAATATATCTGCGGGTTTTTTGTTTTGTTTTGTTTTGTTTTGTTTTGTTTTGTTTTTTCCTATGTAATGTCATTTGATGATACAATATTTATTTTCCTGATGTCAAACAAAATAATTCCTATGACATCAATGGTCCACTTGCCATGGTCCACACTGATTCTACCCAAGCATTTCATATGGAGCACCACAAAAGTGAGGCACGTTATTATCAGTTGTTTTCTCTGAAAGACAGCCTGAGCCGTACATGGAACAAGCAGAGCAAACGCACTATTAAATTATATACTACTACTGTATCACACATCCATTGCCTGACTTTAAATACTAAATATAACTTGTCCAGCAGTTTTGTAGCAGTTAAAGGCTCATTAAAAGGACAAGGGTGACTGCAGGAGAAAGGCAACGTGTAAAACAAAACACTTTTTGCCTGTCAAGTTGTGTTAAATACTTTGTATGATGGATAAAGGAGCAGATTTTATCATTTGCAATTGTAAGATTGGGTTTTTAACACAAGGTGTTATAAAAGGGTTCCAATTGCTCTTTGCTGCTATGAGTTAGGCCTAATAATGTCCTTCCACACAGAGGAGCTGCCACTCATAGACAGTCCACAGGGTTCAACAATCACACAAATTAAGAACAGTTCAGGGGCCTCCCCACATTGAAGGTCAAAGCAGTAACAACTGAAAAAGAGAGATTTGAATAGACAAGGGTGCATTGCTATGGAAACCCAAAGTTTCTCTCTTGGATTTTGCCACTGAGAGGATGTATAGAAACTCTGTTACCACATGAATTTGGAAACACCTTTCCAACAAAGTAAAAATTCTTAAAATGATCTATTTGTACCATGCCATGGGCTTGGACATTCTCTGTGATCAGGAATTATGTTTCACCCAAAACCTAACAGTTTTATAATATCCTCAATAAACATAATAGCAACAAAAAAGGACTGGAGTTAGTGGGAAGAATAGAAACCAAAACCAAAACCAACAAAACAAACAAACAAACAAACAAACAACAACAACAACAATAACCATTCTACCAGAATGTACGTTACAAGTTATCACTTTAACTTTCTTTTGAGTCAGTGACCCTCAGTCTTTTGAGCAATCTGACTAGAGTTCATGATGCAGAGAAAGTAAAGAGGAGTTGTGCAATCTATAATTGAACACATCTTCAAAATATGAAGCTGTCAGGGCTATGAAAATATCTTCCACATGCAAGGTAAGATCCAGAGAACAAGACTAGTTTATGCTGTCCTACATTTACACACTATATGAAAAACTATTAAAATTAACTGGTTTATGTATTTTAAAGGCATGAGACCACTCTGTCAATTCAACTGAAACTCCTGAATACAATTTCATATAATTTCATTTTCTCTAGATTTACTCTGCTCTGCTCTGTTCTCAGCTCCATAATATGAGACCAAATTACAATGCATTTTTTATCAAGACATCCTTTGGTGAGTCTGAAACGTTTACTTTAAGTGGCATCCATTTCTTTTTAGCAATAATAAAAAGATAGGCAATAAGTTCAAATTCATAACTTTCAGATGCTTAAAGTCTGGTGAATAATTCACCTTTTAGTGGTACTCAGTTATTTTTTCTGATTTTTGCTGTGAGCCACGATACCTAGCTTGGACTAGATTCTAAGTCCCTTAGCTGTCTGTAGTGGGACTCACACCCTCAATCATGAGAGGAAGGCTGGACTTTTACCAGCAATGCTAACCATCATTGGTATTCTTACTGTCTTTAAATAATTCAAAAGATTCCCCTCTCAGTTTTCTACGATTTCTGTTTTTCATAACTATGTAGCCAGCTTCTAACAAACTATCTCTGGGTGCTTTTATCTACACAGTGTGTGTATAACTGTGTATGCCAGTATACCATGCCTGGCAACTGGTCAGTGTGTAACCTGACTATGTACAGAGTGCCCAAAAGGAGCTTGGTTCCTCAGTGAATGACCTCAGGTATCAAATCCAGGATCATATCCTGACTTTCAGTAGAACAAAGAATTGTCAGGCTCTATTTTCTTTCTTATACAGATATTCAAAACTTTGTTACACTAGACAAACCTCCCAACTCTTTGACATGGCATGACTGTCTTTCATTTCAGTGGAAAGAAAATGTAAGGCAATATCTATTTATTTTTGTGTGGTTGTTGGTTTTAGTTATTTAACATATTCCGCTTTGCAGATCTTGATATCTTGAATATAAATAAGTAGTAAAAATCATCAGATGAATACAGAGCCTTACCATACAACAGTTTATTGAAAACATTTATTAACCTTCCAGTTATTTCTTCTAAGGAAATCTTAGAAGCCTCTCATACTGCTTCAGAAAATACTTATTACTATTCTACAAATCTTCAAAATATTGTATATAATTCTTTTTGTAATATTGTGAACTGTTATGTTTAATACAATACTACTTTACAATATACTTTAATAACTTTTTGCACTGGTCTATCTTCATTTATTCTAGTATTGCTGCTCTCTGCATGTCATCTATTCAACATTACAGATAGTCTTATGACATGGGGATAAATGGCAATAATAGGGGAAACAAAAAGTGAAAAATCACCACATATAAATCTCTTAATTGTGGTTAAATACTTACTGTCCCTGCCAATTTCTCTGTTTCATTCTTGTCCTATACAGCTCAATATTTTTCCTCACGTAACTACAGAATAATCCAACAATAATTATGTTTTTATCTTCAGTATTGATGAAAAAGTCTACTAAGAAAGGGTGTTTCAACCATTTAGACAGTAAAAATTTGGTTCTGCTTGAATTAATAAATATATTATTTATTTTGCTTTCCTGACCTTATGACTTCTGATGAGCTCAGTGACTTCTGATGAGCTCATTATCTGTCAGTGATGGCTGTGCTGTGCTGGTAACCAGGTGGACTGCAGCACACCAGGACTAACAGTCACTTTGGTGATACAGAGGCAATGTGATGGCCCTAAAGACAAGGGCAGTGCTGCCACTGCACAGTTCTCTCCCTTTCTTAAGTGAAACAAAGAAATCCTTCAAAGATAGGGAGGGCACAATGGCTGGACTCTATGTCTATTGGCATTCTCTTCTCATTTCATACTGAAATTACTTTTGAAAGAAAATAACAAGGTATATGGCAAGACATCTCACTTTTGCTTGCCTATGCTATGCCCTATTTTCTTTTCAGTCATTTGACAGATAAAAAAATATTGCTTAGACTCCAGAATGGATCAGATAAACTATACAGGGTATAGGGAAATGGCTATTCTGGAAAGTAACTGAATTAACAATAGCATTAGCTACTGTTTAATTCCCATCTCATGAAATAAATTTATAATATTTTCATATTAATCTGGAGCAATTAGATATCATCATGGAAATGTCATAGATTCTTTGCATTCTGAGGTAAAGATTCACAGAAAAAAAAAAAAGAAAAAAAAATTTCTGATAGTTTTTACTAAAATTTGGTGGCATGGTATAAGGAAATGTTCTTCAATTAATACAAGAAAGATAGTACTGGCTTCCTCGTGAAATGCAATCAGGGTGTGGGAAATCCTCATTATACTTTGACAATTCCTTTTATTTCAAATGATATTATTTGCTATTTAAAATGTTAAGCAGAGTCTTAGGACATCTTATAGTGGCTATCATTCCTAGTCAGACAATTTTATATTACAGGGTGGAAGACGGGATAAAAGCTTCCAGGCATATCTAGCATTATAGAAAGTGAGGTGAAAAATTGGAGATCTTGTAATAGGCAGCCAATTAAAATTTATCATCATTCTGTGTACACTGCCACACACTCATTGCTTACAGGATTATTTCCTTTTCACTTTTGTTTCAAAAACTAATTTATGTTTAAATGACAGGCTCTTTCTCCTTCCTATAAAACATAGAAACACTGAAAAAACCTATGTGAGAGCCAGAAACAGAACCTTGTTGACTAAGTTGCCCTTTACCTCAGATCTGGATTTGTTTTAAAATCACAATTCCAAAGCAAATGCAAAGTCAAAAAGACCATCCCTTTTCTGCATCCCAGTGTGGAGAACAGTCAGACGTCTTAGCATCATGGATAAGCATAAGTCTGGGGCAAAGCAGAGTTGAGCATCTTGTTCTTGCTTATCTCTTATACAAACTTTGTGGATGGAGGTCCACAAGTTTGTTATGAGAGACTGCTGAAGAAGGGACTCTTGTGTTGGAGGGATGGCCCTGTTTTGGCAGCAGAACAGAATCTTGAGGACCACAGTGCCCAGTTGAAACATTTTTCTTCATTATGTGCAAAATTAATCTTAAAGTTAACACCTCTGAATATGATGAGCTTTATGAAGTACATGCTAAACATATACGACTACAATACTCACCTCTCGACACAAATCATGCTAAATATCACCCCAAGGAGACAACAGATAAAGTTAGGATATAAAGGAGTGTTACGAGTTAGTAAGAAAAAAAAAAAAAAAAAAAAAAAAAAAAATTTTAAAAAAATTAAAATGAGGAAAAAAAAAAAAAGCTGAGGGAGAGAAAGAAGAAATTAGAAACCTAGAAGAAGCAGTCAATGGGCTGTGCTCCTTCTCCTCCACCAAACAGAGATGCCTTCTTGGTAAGCTCTGCGCCTTCACCCTTTGGCGAGGAATACCCGGGATAGCATTTTGCTAGCACTAATTAGTACCATTGCAGTAAGTGTATTAATCAATGGCAATTCTGAATTTATATCTGTCACCTTATTAAATATATTCAACTTTGTGGAACTGTCTCTGAAAGTCCTTGGTAGGGCTCTGAAACAGGCAAAGGTTTGACTCTGATAAGTCCCCTTTAATGTGATACCCTCTCTGTTTCTGATGCATGGTTGAAAGACTCCATGAGGAAAAATTGCCTCCTTACCTGCACCCTCTGAAGGAAAATTCATCCCTTCCTTTGTCAAGGCAGTCAGAGGAGCTGATAGGGAACAAACACATGCCCTGTTCTGTGCCAAGCTGACAGCTGGGTCCCCTGTGCTCCATGGGTAGTCCGGGAGAAAGTTAAACCTGGAGTTACTTTCCCCTAGTGGCCAGATCTTAGAACTGATCGTTCATTCCCGCTAGGTTTCTTGAACTAGTAACAAGTAAATATGGCACACTATTGTAATCTCAGAGTTCATAAACTAAGTGCAATCAAAGCTGTAGAGGTAAACTGTTACAAAACCATCAATCTTGAAGTAATTTCTGTATGCAACACTGCAAACGTCACTCAAAATGAACTCTCTCTCTTCCTCTTTCTCTTTCTCTCCCCCTTCTCTATGCCCTTTTCTCCACTGTCAAATACAGCGGAAATTACATGCAAAAATTCAGGAATCTGACACCAAGGTACAATTAAATATATATATGATAAATTATGAAAAACGATCTTTCTCCCTTTTACTGATATATAATTTTGTTTTCTGTCACAGGATCAAATAATATATAGTGGCCTTACATATGATTTGATAAAAGGGATAGCAAGAGATAGACATATTCAATGCAAATGTCAACATTTCTATTATCTAATTTGTGATAGATGAAATAAATCACCATAATACTCTATTTGCATGTTCAGCATGGGAGAAATTCAGATCCCATTTGAGATGTTTTAGACTGACAGCATTATTTCATCAAGAGTGTACAATATTTTTAGTCATTCTTTAGCAACAATACGTATGAAATGCATGTAGAGACTGGCTTCAGAGCTCTAATTCTCCGGATTTTATTAATTAAAGGCATATTATAAAAAAAAATTTCTTTGTATTCAACTCAACCCTTGGATACATATGCAGGCAGAACTAGGACTAACATGTAAGTGAAATGTGATTGAACTGTAAAAAAAAAAAAAAAATAGATTAAATGAAACTTCAGTTCTCACGGGAGACAAGAAAATGATAACCTGAGGAAAGACTGCAGTTTACTCTGAAAGATGTATAGTATGTCACTTTATCACTATAAATCAAGAGAGACTAGAGGGTGTTTTTGTGTAAAAATAACTATTTGCTATTGTAACTTGAAAAAGAATAGGGGTACCAGTAAATCTATTGATTTATGTTCTGTAGCCTTCACACTACTGAGCAGATGATTCTTTTCCCTGAAGAAAATATTTTTTAAAAATCATGGAAAAGGAAGGACTGTGGTCTTCTTATTCACTTTTACAGGTAGATATCTATCCCGAATCTCCCATTTTGCTCATCTAACTGAATGGCAGTGTTTCTTCAGCTCAAGTTGCCTTAAAAGGTAAGGAAGGAACTTGGCATGTGGAAGATCAAATGAACCTCAAGTGCATGAAGGTGTAGGAGAGTAGACAAGACTCAGAGCACAATTTTCACCGACTTTATAAAGATTCCCTCAAAAAGTTAACTTTGGCATTCTTGTACTTAGAAAGAGTTACTACACTTGTGAAAACATAAGAAAATTATGGTAAAAGCTTAGGATCTGTGGCATAAACTAAAGGATTTAGCAAAGCATTGGTATTTCAAGGCTGTGCTAGTACTCAGGGTCACAAAAAAGAGATTCCCAGTTTCATTTATACTGAACACCCCACATTTCTACCTCTGAAGGAAGCAAAGAAATACTCATAAATGTGAACTGTATAACAAATTAATGTCATTTTTTTCTTCAGAGTCTGAAACCCCCAAAGGCTGTCAAAATGTCCCATTCATCATAACTCCTAAAGTTTGTGCAACCCAGTAAATAATGAGGATAAGGCAAATGAGATCCCGTATGCAAGCTGTCTTAATTTAGCTTTACTAGTTTTGCACAGAGCTAAAGCATATTTTAATCCATCAATTTTTTAATTCAAGAGGTGGAAATCTCTAGGAGGGGAACAAGTTTATTAACAATTTAGCAAAAGAGATGTGCTTTTAATAACAAGAAAACACTTTTACTCAAATCAAAAAGCTATAAACAAAAATTTAGCACACACTTAAGCACTTTGCTTAATCAGGATGGAAATAAAGCTTCTGATATGGAGATAAGAGGAGTAAACCCCTGAGATATTCAGCTTACTTAACTAATATATTTGGAGCTGTGGGATATTAAAATGTTTAAAAAGTGACAAGCTCATTTAACCTTATATTTGAAACAAGAAATATATAACTTATAATTGTATGGTTAGATTTTAAAAACTCATAGTTTTATCTATGCATTCATGCAAAATTTACAAGCACTAATGTGTATCCAGGTGTTGCACCAGGAATACATTATTCTAATTCCATTCAAATTCAAATAAGGTTTGTGCTATACTGTTTGAGAAAACATAATATAGAATGAAATAATATTTATTAGATATTCTTTGACAGGCTTACTAAAAGACTGCAAAATTTTCTGTCCCTGTTGTGGATATATTTAGCCCAGACTGTTAATATGAGGTGTGGCATTTTAATAATGAAAATACCTGTATATTCAGGCTGAGTATGAAATTGTCTAATCTCCAATAATAATTTAAAGCTAACTTTCAAATATCAAGATAAAGCAGCCATCAGTGTCTCATTGCTCTTTAATTAGGGCTTAGGTTAGTTAATATTCACTCTCTTGCTGTATTGATTTGTATGCAAGCTGTAAAATAAAATCACTTAATTTAATGCATTAATGTAGCTGTATCTCAATGGGTGGCAAACAGATTGTGGAGATTAAATAACATTCTTTATGCAGCAAGGCTTAGTTTAATTTGTTTGACAGCTGAGTTTTTACACTTGTAATTGCAGATATTGCAAGTGGAGCTAAACAATGTTGTGCTGCTGTCCATGTGTATGAGACTCAAAACTGATATGCAATTTCAAGGCCTTCAGTCTGAAAATCATCACATTGCATTTTTTTAACTTCATAAATAAGATTACATTTGGATATAGTAATTACGACTGAATGCTACAGAAACAAATTACATGTACCTCCTTGAATGAGTTTCTCTTTTTCTTTTGGTCATTTTTTATTAAGATATATTTGCTCCTAAGTAAAATCCTACATGATCCAGTCCAAGGAACAACTTTACACCTAATCTTATTCTCACTGAATTAAGTTAGAAATAATGTTTTATTAAACTAGGCAGAAAATCCCTGTAAGGGTAGTCTTCTTTAGAGAACTATTTTTCACTAATTACATCTTTTTTTAAAGAAATGAATCTGAGAGAATAGGTAAAAGGTTGCTGAAGGCTGAGCTTTCAGTGAGGTAAATAAATAAGAGATGTGGTTCGGGATCTTGCATCTGTGCAGAAGATTCTCACATTGGCAAGAATTTAACAATTTAATCTCATAGGGAGCTAGTGAGTTACTCCAGAAGGAAGCCCTGACAAAAATGTACATGCATACATTATGTGTGCTAAATATCCCAAAATAAGAGGAGATAGTAAGCTAAATGATAATGTAGACACACAATGGGAAGTAGATTTGCCACTTTGCTCTGGAAGATAATGGCAGCTCCAGTAAGCAGAAGCTACCAACTTGTGCTGCTTTTTGTAGGCACTGCAGAGATTATTGCTAAGCAGCTGATCCCTAAAAAATCTCACTTCTTTTCACAGGCACTTGTTCTTATAAAACTTATAATTCCTGAAGATACCTGCTTGAAAATGAACAAGGAGAGATGAAGAATGCAGGCAGAGAGACATTTATTCCTTTAAAAAAATGTCATTGTAACTGAAAAAGCATTGTTTTCTTTAATGAAAAGTGGCTGTAGGGAGTATCACTGTGCAGTGTCCCATTGAGAGGTTAGATAGCTTGTAGCTTTAGCTTTTTGTACCAGTCATAGTTCTGATTAAAGAGTACAAAACACCTCCTCCATCTTCTTGTAGGTCACTGAGAGGCCTCTGATGTCCTTACTGTCTTTACAGTTCATTAGGCATAAAGAAGTTATTAGGAACATGTATCTCCAAATCAGCACAGCACTGGTGATAAGAAAAGTCAGCTTTCTTGTTGCCTGAGACCAGACATACTCTTACTGAGAATTTGTGGGTTTGATCTTATTGTATCAGATCAGTAGAAATTACTTATTCTCTGCAAATACTGAAAATATTGCAACACAGAAAAAAAATGAACTTGATCTAGGTTGATTTTGCTATTAAAAAGCAGAATTGCTTTCTGCTATTAAAAAGCTAGGAAAATAAAAAGGAATCAGCAATTGTTTTGGGGTGGTTAGGAAAACACGGTTAAATTCCAACCTTTACAAAGTCAAATGTAGACATCCAGAATCTATAAATGTCTATAAATGAATATGATATGCTTCAATATATACAGTGCCAGGATCGTCTGAAGTACTTTATTTGTACTCAAGATTTTTAATTCTGCTGGGAGAACACAAAAAGGTAGTCAGGCATCATAGAAAGGCCTCTATACCTAATAGAACAAAATAAAATATAATAATTAAAATAATAATAACAGCCCTTGGAATTTTTATATCAGTCTGTTTGTAAGCTCTTTACTCTCCTAATGAACAAAGTAGCAGTGTCCCATCAAACCAAGTATCAGAGATACTCAACAGCGTATTCCTTTAGCCTACTCTGCCATAGATGAAGATCCTCTTTTAGTTATATTTTATTGCATTGTTCTAGAAAGCCTGCATGACAATAAATACACAGCTATAGGGGGTTGAATTTAAAACAGATGTGACTGTAGAAAACTGTGGAATTATACCAGGAAAACAACAGATCCCGCATGTCTGTGATAAATCTCAACACATGTATTTTGTTTTAATTGGTCCTTTTCTCTTGCTGCTGGAATTTTACAGATCACCATGGCTGAATGAGTTGCAAACAAACCTCTGAGGGCAAAGCTTTCATTTTTTGTTTAGAATTTTCCACTCAAGTTAAGAATAAACCTCCAGACAGAAGCTAAGCACAAAGTGACAGAGGGAGGAAATAACTGATGAGAAAGTTTCCTTTTTGTTGTAATTTTTGGTTTTATTTTAATTAAATGTTTTGGTTTGTTTTGTTTTTCAGAATAAAAATTCCTGGCTTCTGCCTTGGATGCAAAGTTCAAGATTTTAAGTTCTTTTCTGTATTATTGGACATAACTGTGTCATTTGAATTTTTGCATTGCTGAAGTCAAGAATAGAGCCCAGTGGTATTCTTACAAAGTAAAAGCACTCACTGAACTTTTACAAGCTTCCTTACAGGCAATCTGCAGATATTCTGCTTACACAGCCACCAGCCTGCACTCAGCAGGCTCCTTCTGACTCTGGAGTCTGTTGGGGCCTATTAGGTGTAGGGGCCTACTAGGTGTAGATACCCCATTTAAACTTAGTATGATCCTTAATATGCTGTAAGACTGCTGTGACTTGAGTTCCACACATAAATATAAGTGTATACCGAAAGACAATGTTTGCTCCTTAAAGGGTAGCTGATCTTTTCAATGCAACAAGGGATATAAGAAAAGTAGGAAGCCATAAACAAGAACATGCAGGGACACAAACCTGACCAGCAAAAGATAAAGGAGGAAACTGTGGAACCAAACCCAGTCAGTCACACTAATTCATTAGGATGTGTGGAAGTGTGAGAAAGTTAATTCCTGCAAGGTTGTCTGATCAGGAACCTTGTCAAATAGTAAATTTAGAGGAAAGGGGGGAAAATAGAAATCAAAATATTCCAAGACACAGAAATGACAAAACAAACACAGAGACAATGACAAGAGACAAATGTCCCAGTCACACTAATAGATGGTCTATCAAGAAACTAATGGTGCCACTCCCAGGAAACTCAGCCTGCACCTCACAACTGGTAAATTTGTAAAACAGGGGGCCTGAACTGTGAAGTGTGCTGGAAAACTGTGCAAACCCATGGGGGATGTGTAGAGAGGAGGGAAAGGAGGAGGAACAAAGAGGGGGGTTGATAGAAAGTGTACATTAGCTGTAAAACTTTTAGCTGGACCAGCTGGCAAGGAGTGGACCTGGGTGTGGGCCAGGGAATCAGGTGGGCATGGGTTCTGTGGTGGTGCACCCAGAGAGACCTGTGAATGTGGGTGCTGAGGGAGTGTGAGTGTGTGAGAGCTGCATGCATACAGCCAGCAGTAAACAGGAGCAGCCGGCAAGCCAGGCACCCGTGGGGCAGGTTAGTGAGCACAGGGTGTAGGCAGGGGCACAGGGCTGGCAGAGGGGATGTGCTGGTACTCAAGGGATCTGTGAATGTGTGTGTGTAGTGGTGAGGCTGGGGATGTCATGTGTGTGACTACACCAAGACCCTGCTGCTCTCTGTCAGCCAAGGAGAGGAGGGGACTTGGCTGGCTGTGCTTGTTCTATGTGAATCCTGTGTGTAGGCACTCTTAAATGCAGTGCTTTGTATGTAGCATTCTTTGTGACCAACCCTGTCACTGTCCTGTGTGTGTGCGTCTGGGTGTGCCTTTGTGTCATTGTGTGTGCCTAGGGTATAGGCTCAGTTTCAGCTCACCAGCTGAACCTGCAAAGGGGAAAGCAGCCACTGTGTCCCCCAGCCTGAGCAGAGATCTTGAGTAGAGGTCCTGGGTCTCAAGCACTGGAGTGGGCCCAGAAACCAGGCAGGAGCGTCCTTGGCTGGAGCTGCTGGAGGAGGCGGTCATGCTCTTTACATCACTTAACAGTAAAATGTTGCAGGACACTGCTATCAGAGACCTTGAATGCAAACTGTCATGCATTAAAAGCAATCATAATATAAGCAAAAGTGAAGTTTCTGTAGAGGTGAGATTGTAGTTCTATATAGCTCAGAATCCTACCTCAGAAGTGATTACAACTGGATAATTAGGAGAGGAAAATAGATTATACACAGCCTCTATACCAAGACAACAAAAAAGCAAAACAAAAAAATATAGAAGTGCTATTTCTGCACGGTCATGACAGAAAGTCCTTGAACTCATTTGTTTTTGGCCTTAGTATACTTCCACATATGTCCTAGCATATATTAATCTCATCTGCAGAGCAAATTATTTTTCTAGAACCTGTTAACCTGTGCAAGGCCAGTCAGTCATTTTTTTTAACTTCACTAGAAAATAAGAAATGCTTCATGAATGCTTAAAAATTGCTACTAGTTGTCTCCTTATTCATTGCAATTCACAAAATATCTAGTCTAAGTAAGCCATCTAGTTTTTTTTTTTTTTTTTTTTTTTTATGTTATATAGCTTGGTATGTTGCTGTTCATCTTACAACAATAATTCTTTTTATTCTGTTTCACATCAAATATCTTTCTACTCCTATCCATGATGGTTGGCTTTTTTCCCTTTATACTGATTCTATCCTGGATGTGCTTACTACTTGCTGTATACTAACATCAAGTTACTCTGCCTGGGTGACCTATTAATGCAATTAATAATATTAAATTTTTCTTCCTTGAAAAAAATGTTCTTTAAAGGTCCTGCAATAGAATCAATTTTCTGTAGTTAAGTGAGGAAAGAGAAGTGCACAACAGATGAGTTCGAGAAGTCTACTTGTTCAGCAGGTCTTTAAAACACCATCAGCAATGATGGTAGGTTATGAAGGTAGACATAAACAGTTTTTGCAACATTTGTCTTTGATTGCACGAAATTTACAGAAGGCAATTTGGAGACATGCTGGCTCTCACCCAGGCTCAAGGGAAAACCAATTCTGGAAGGCAAACTAGCCAGGAGCTAGAGAGTTTTCAATGTGGAAGCGACATGAGTCAAGTCACTCTGAAGAGTGCAAAAATGACATGAACTGTCCTCATAGACTAATGTTTCCCAAAGTATTGCCATGAAGCAGTTGCTCTCCAAAGTAATGGTGAATAAGATAACTTCTGTGTTCCACCTGTTTGCCCTTAGCATCTAGTCCTTGGAGCTCTGGGCTGTGGATGAGCAAGATCTGTTGTGTGACCAGCCTAACAGATAGCTGCAGGGATATTTTGTCTGTGACTTCTTGTTGTTTCCTCCCTTGTATTTCAGAAAAAGTTCTTAAAAAGAAACCCTGGGTATATATATACTTTAGCTCTTACTTCACATGTTAGATGTCTTTACAAAAAGCCTTTTTAACAAGAAACAATATCAGTGAGAGGAAGGGAAAGAACTAAACTTTCAATTTAAGTCTAAATTAGGCTTTGCTGTTTTTGGTAATCTAAATTGATCCCTTTATAGTACAGGGCTTTGATGCCATTTTAAATCATTTCACAGAAAAGTGAATTTGAAAAATATATATATCATGCTCAGGGTAATTTAATACACCTAAGTTATTAACTTCACTGGCTAAGGACAGTTAGTGAGTTTTTACAGAGCACAAACCTTTCACTGTCTTCCAAATACTTGCTGCTGCTTTAAATTTGTGATGTAATATTAGGAAGCTGTGGTTTCAGGTCAGATCCTATTAGATTACACTGATTCATGTTATATAAGCACTATTAACAGATGAAAGTTCAGCAGTTTAGATATGTGCTCCTCAACACTGGAAAATCATTAACCAGCTAAACCGTGCCATAATCTTCACGTTAAAACACAGAGAATATGCTATCACCAGAAGATTAGATGTAACCATTATGGAAGTCTGTGGATGGAACCTCCAGACTTCAATGGATTATGAAGGAAAAATTATAACATGATAATTACCCAGTGAGAACAGCAAAACTATACAACGATACCCCAGATAAAGCTGACTTGTTTTTGTTGTTGCTTTGTTTTTGTTTTGGTTGGTTGGTTGGTTTTTAGGAATAAATGGCAACTTTGAAAACAGCTCAAAGAAATCAGAGAGAAGGGGATGAAGGAGACTCTGACAAGTCTAACGTCTCCAGCTGGGACAGGCTCCCTTTCCAATCTGAGAAGCACAAGGAGGAACTAGAAATAAGAAGCATGGACTTCTCAGTCCTTGAGCTCCTGCACTGAATCAAAGAGATGTGAAAAGACCTTCTATTTGCAAAAGCTGAATATGTTGGACTGTCTGGATATTTTCTATATGATCTGGTTACTGTCTCTGAAGGAAGGTTTCATTGGGTCATAAAATACTGTACTAATTCTTTAGCTAATTCTTTAAAGAAGAAACACAATTTTTTCTGTGTAAGAAAGATTAAAAGGTTCAATAAAGGTTCAAAACAAATTTCTTCCCCATCCACCCTATCTTTGGAAGACCAGTCCCTTTGCTGCAGTTTTACTCTAATAATTTTCAGTGGCTTCTTCAGTTGCAACACACTATCTCATAGCCATTCCTAAAAACTGTAGGGAAATTTCCTTCTATCTTTTATTTCAGAAACTTGTCTGCTCCCCTTTGAGTTCCCAGATACCTCAGGCACCTTTTCGCAGTCTCAGTCTCTCTTTGTCCCATCCTGCTCCTCTGGGAAATTTAACTCTCCAGAGGCTCCGCTCTTGAGCATGTCACAGCTTTTAGAAAAGGCAGATGAACAGCCCTGGTCCATGCTGCCTGACTGTCTAACACAAGCATTAAAAATGAACACACAAACAAAAAACAGTCTAATCTTTTGTTAAAGGAAGTGGGGGAGCTGATTCTGAGTACCTATTTCTCCCTGGCAATTCAGGCGGCTTAATTGCAGCTTGAGAAGGAGGAGTTAATATGATGTGGGTGTGCAACAAGATGCTCAATTATAACCACGGGATTTGTTCTGTAACTTTTCCTCCTGCTGTATTTAAATACACCAGCATTCCCTTGATCATTACAACAATTGATTAATTAATTAATTAATTGAGAAACAGAATAGTTTACTGTTATAGTCTGCAACACACTCTTTTGCTTGCCCACCTTGGAAGAGGTGTTTAGCACATCCAAATTTCCATTTAAAATTAAAAAAAATAAATAATAAAATAAAATACACTAGCAATCGAATCTCTTAATGTTATGTCTCATTTAGATCTGTATGCTCATACAGCTTAGTGTAACACAGTACATCAAGAGTTCTGAAAGTCTACGTACAAAAAAGAATAATGAAGATCCAATGATATAGTCTTTTTAAATTCAGGAAGCCAAAAGCTTTTTTTAAAAAAAAAGTCTTACTTGAGAAAAACATTTTAAAATATATAGATATTTTCATTTAAAATATTTAGAAAAATCATATTTTAGCTATTAATATCTGAATTAAAAATCAGAATGTGAAAGAAAAGAAATATAATGAAAGAGTAAAAAGTACATAATATGGAAAATTTTCAAAAGATGTTTTTCAATTTCTTAAGTGAATGATATGGAAAAGGGGAGCTGTTTTGTAAAATCTTCACCTTCCTCCAAGAAAACTTTTGTCAAAAAAAAAGGCTGACCTATATTGTAAGAGATTTCAAATAAGTTAATAAAAGAGCTATGCATAGCCCTTAATTCCCACTAAAGGAAAATCCATTGCAGAAGTGCTTCTGGTATTTATTGACGTTTGAGCTTTTTGAAAGTAAAATTCCTTCTTGAAATAGTAATGCAGATCAACTCAGTATATCATAATATCAACTTATTTTTTATGTTGACATTAACCTGAAATAATCTCCTTCTTTGAAATGTGTGCATTATTACCTTATTATGGTGAGAGGTTTGCAACATAGAGCGGGCAGTTTTGTTACAATATTTTATTCTTTAGTAGCAAGGGCTATTAATTCAAGATGTATAGGAAAGTATATTGATCTTTGCTGCCATACAGAAATTAAATGTCATGTAGAGAAACTGTATCATTGTTATTCCAATGTAATATCTGTTCTGTGATATTGTTTTTCAGATTTAAAAACAGATATCCTCACTGCTCTGTGTAAATTCAGATTACTATAGATCTCACAAATCCATCACTGTGATTAATTCCCATTTTTCTATTACCTGATGATAATCTATAGATAACTCCATGTAAGAGACATATGGTAGAAATTTTTCTTTTGTATTGAAAATGTTTTCTGTTTTTCTCATAAGAGGCTCAATCTTGCAAACATTCAGAATTCTACCCAACGCTGTTAGGACTTCCAGAAACAACAGAACAACAACAACCAAAAAAAAAAAATGTCTTAAATTTCATAATGTAAGCTTTTATATGGTTTCCATTCATCAGTCATCTACTCAGGTTGACTAGAGATATATTAGCTATATTCCTGCTAAACTCATACAAAAATTTCCACATTAAGTATGGTTGTGATAACAACATTGTATTGAGTGGATCTGGATCCACCTAGGTTTATCATCCATTTTCTAGTGGAAACATGCTGCAGCTGAAAGAGACAAAGAATAACATAGAAGGTGATAAGGAAAATAATAGGCAGTGAAATAAAATAATTTCACCTAACTTCAGCTATCTATGCTAAGCTAGTAACTAATACCCTCTGAAGGAATAGGAAATAAACCTTTAAGACAAATAGTATGAAGGAGCCTCTGGAAGTTATTGTTTTCCTCAAACATAAAAAGAACATATATGAATAACTTTCAGTAAGTACCGAACTTGGTGTTAGGTGCTAGCTTTCTAATCACACTCCAGAGATTTTGCTGTTTCAGTCCTAACACATGCCCATGGGGGATGTATATACTAGGTAAAGCAATGTTTGTCTTTGAGTTATGTCATAGGAACAAACAGTAGTTTTCCCCTTTTCATTATTTCAGTCCAGGAAACAAACATAATGCATTAAATATAACCGCCACTGCAGCCACCCTTCCCCTCTCCCCCCTCACTCTCCCCCCCCCCCCCGAAGAAAGGGGGGGGGGGGGGGGTTTTCTGGGTCTACATCATTTCACTGTGATTTTTCAAACCCAAAAAGGTTAAATTTTTCAGTATACTATTGAATTTTTTTTTTTTTTATGTTACATAGAAATAGAAGTCAGGAATGTTCTTATAGAAATAGCTGAAGTAAGTTGTAGGATTTAATAGAGACTCCCTTCCTTCCTTCCTTCCTTCCTTCCTTCCTTCCTTCCTTCCTTCCT
>NC_048893.1:34122916-34124589 GCF_011077185.1 Oxyura jamaicensis
TTCCTTCCTTCCTTCCTTCCTTCCTTCCTTCCTTCCTTCCTTCCTTCTTTCCCTCCTTTCCTCTTTCCCTCCTTCCTTCTTCCATTTTATTTTGAGCAGTTTATGACATCTAATTATTATCCAGTTACAGAAACACTTGAAAGTTAATTTATAATTTCTGTAGGAAAGTAGTGTTCACTTAAATTATATGAGATTTATCCCATAAAGGGCCAGGAGAATATGGATAATTCACCACACAGTAATCAGGTGTGCCTGACCTAGGTGATCTGCTAGGTTTTACAAGAGCAAGGCCTGTGATGCAGCTGAGCTGCAGTTTCTTTTCAAGAAGGGCATCCAAAAATGATTGCACAGTACAAGACAAAACATTTCTAGGCACCGAGTTAGCTAATAAGTATGCAGAAAAGGCAATCATTCTGGCAGAATGTGGCCTCCTAACAGTGTAGATGTGCAAAGCAGCTTGAATTAGAATTAGGTAGCCGGGAGGATCGCTTTTGTCTGTTTGCATATCTGAATTTGATGAGACTGCAAGCTTCTTAGAGGGGGGAGGGAGGGAGGGAGGGAGGGAGGGAGGGAGGGAGGGAGGAAGGGAGGAGAGAAAGGGAATAAACCCCTGTGTCTTGCTTTTCAATAGAACTGTGAAAGAAAATAATGTGAAATATTAGTCTCACTTAGGGTTGCATCAGCTGAAATATATTAATGGGAAAGTATATCTATTCTCTAGTATTCAATTGCTTAGTTAAAAAGGCAATCTATTAAATCTTCATGTATTTCCTGGTTAATTTCTATGCAACCTGATTATATTGCTACAAAAGAGTTCAGAATAATCCCTATAAAGATTGCAAGTACAAGCATAAATCACCTTTCTATTAAGCATGGTAGTTAGGTATGTACTTAAGCTCCTGCTCAAGGGCCCTAAGTGCTCTAATGAACAGGCATCTTCTTCCTCACATACAGTTGAGCATGTCATGAGCCTTTTCAGGTTAGATTCACTTCATCTGACTATAGCTTTTTAAAACTGATGAAGAAAAAAAAAAAAAATTACATAGGATCCTTCTTTCAGACATCTTTAGACAAATTCCTAAATTAGTACAAAAACTAGCTTAAACTAGCTGTTCAACTTTTAGATAGACTCACCCTACAATATAATTGTCCATTACTCCATTGTATGAGTAAAGCTTCTCAAAGACATAGTAAATTAAAAAATGCTTTGATACCAAATGTACTGTTACTAATGTTGATTTTTCTTTGACTCACATTATTAAGAAGTAGAAAATATTCTTATTTTATTTCATCACAAACAATGCACATGAGATTGTTAAGATGCAGTTAAATATGTATAGCGTGCCTCTGAACGTTTACTGTTCACTCCTCAAGTGCTCTTTTTCCCTCAGGCATGCCCAATTAGAAGCATCAATATGCCCCTAGCCACTTGGAAAGACATTTTTCTAACCCTCACAGAAAAAAGCAATGTCAGATTTGGACAGTAGCTGAGCTTGTGCTGGTGGCAGTTTTCCTCCATTTTGCTCCATACTCATGATCTGATGTTCTACCAAAGTTTCTTAAAGCAGAAAGAAAACATTTTTTAACATCTGTGCACAGATGTTAAAAATGTGTTCTCCCCCCCCAAAAGAAAGAAAGAAAGAAAGAAAGAAAGAAAGAAAGAAAGAAAGAAA
>NC_048893.1:34124599-34135682 GCF_011077185.1 Oxyura jamaicensis
AAAGAAAGAAAGAAAGAAAGAAAGAAAGAAAGAAAGAAAGAAAGAAAAGAAAGAAAACCATGTACGTTCTACCTTGTTCTTGAACGTATACCAGCTGGAATTGCAAAGTTTCTAGCTAAATTCTACCTTAAGACCCATACAAATAAAAGACAGGATTTTGTTTTGTTTTGTTTTGTTTTGTTTTGCTTTGTTTTCCTCATGCTACATGATAAGTTTTATACCCAACTCTATTACATGAAAGATGGTTATCTGGTTCTTAGAAACAGAGTTGGAGCATCTCTCTGAATTGCGGCAGAGCTGATGCAGGAAACAAGTGTCTTGCTATTCAAGAAAAGATGTGTCCACTCTACATGGATGTTTGTTTTTTGGATTTGGTGGTTTAGATTGTTTGTTTTTGTTGTTTGTTTGTTTGCTTTTAACAAAATAATGTATGCTTGTTTGTTTCTTTATTTAATGGGAGTACTATGAGAGTATTCACTAGAGTGTTGAAACAATTTATTTCACAGAATCACAGAATAGTCTAGGTTGGAAGAGACCTCCAAGATCACCGAGTCCAACCTCTGACCTAACACTAACAAGTCCTCCACTAAACCATATCCCTAAGCTCTACATCTAAATGTCTTTTAAAGACCTCCAGGGATGGTGACTCAACCACTTCCCTGGACAGCCTATTCCAGTGACTAACAACCCTTTCTGTGAAGAATTTCTTCCTAATATCCAAGATAAACCTCCCCTGGCACAACTTTAGCCCATTCCCCCTCATCCTGTCACCAGGCACTTGGGAGAATAGACCAACCACCACCTCGCTACAGCCTCCTTTCAGGTACCCGTAGAGTGCAATAAGGTCACCCCTGAGCCTCCTTTTCTCCAAGCTAAACAGTCCCAGCTCCCTCAGCCGCTCCTCGTAAGACTTGTTCTCCAGACCCTTCACCAGCTTCGTTGCCTTTCTCTGGACTCGCTCGAGCACCTCCATGTCCTTCTTGTAGCAAGGGGCCCAAAACTGAACACAGTACTCGAGGTGCGGCCTCACCAGAGCTGAGTACAGGGGGACGATCACCTCCCTGGCCCTGCTGGCCACACTGTTTCTTATACAGGCCAGGATGCTGTTGGCCTTCTTGGCCACCTGAGCACACTGCTGGCTCATATTCAGCCGACTGTCAACCACTACTCCCAGGTCCTTCTCTGCCAGGCAGCTTTCTAACCACACATCTCCCAGCCTGTAGGGCTGCTTGGGGTTGTTGTGCCCCAGGTGCAAGACCCGGCACTTGGCCTTGTTGAACTTCATACCATTGGCCTCGGCCCATCGGTCCAGCCTATCCAGATCCTCCTGCAGAGCCTTCCTACCCTCGAGCAGATCGACACATGCACTTAACTTGGTGTCATCTGCAAACTTGCTGAGGGTGCACTCGATCCCCTCGTCCAGATCATCGATGAAGATGTTAAAGAGGACTGGCCCCAGTACCGAGCCCTGGGGAACGCCACTAGTGACCGGCCTCCAACTGGATTTGACTCCATTCCCCACAACTCTCTGGGCCCGGCCATCCAGCCAGTTTCTAACCCAACGAAGCGTGCGCCAGTCCAAGCCAAGAGCAGCCAGTTTCCTGAGGAGAATGCTGTGGGGGACAGTGTCAAATGCCTTACTGAAGTCAAGGTAGACCACGTCAACAGCCTTTCCCTCATCCACTAAGCACGTCACCTTGCCATAGAAGGAGATCAGGTTCGTCAAGCAGGACCTGCCCTTTGTAAACCCATGGTGACTAGGCCTGGTCGCTTCTTTTTTATCTGAGAGTCTGAATTCTACTTCTTTCCATTGAAACCACAAATAAGAGTGGCCTGTCTAAAGCCTTGTATTGGCTGTAAGTCCATTTGAGAAAGAAAAAGTATTATAAAATTATTGAAAATAATAAAGGAAATTTGCTGTTCTGACTTTCTTGTTCTTAGAATGCAAGATGCAAGATTTAATACAAATGAAAAATTGACTATGTAAAATGGATGAAATAAAAAAATAATTTTATAGCTAATAGATATAAAAAGTCTGTATAATTTATTGGTACCAAGTATTATTTTGGAAAAAAAATAAAAAAAAAAAATTAAAAGAACTCAGAACAGATGATGGAATTATGCAGCAGCTGAGGGAATAAGTTGAGACTTTTTACTCCTTAATGTGACAAGATAATTTCCAGAAGTTTCATGCCTTGGAGAGATGGCTATTGTGCTGTCTTTAAGAAACAGAAAAATATTTGTTTCTACAGTACCTTATGTTGACCTTTAGCGTGCAGTGTTCTGTCAGTTTGAAATAAAAATGCAAATTATTGTGTCTCTGCATCTATATATTATGGAAAGATATCAAAAGCTGCAAGTCACACTTTTGTACATCTGCTTTAAGTAAGTAAGTAAGTAAATAAATAAATAAATAAAATCAAAAACTCCCTAGTGAAATAAGCTAAAAGTGTCTATTTCACATCTCTATTGATCTTTCGCTTTATGTTTTGCTATGTTTTGATAGAGTTTTGGTTGATCTGCTGTATTTTCTTTGTCAGTTTTAATGTGGCTTTTCTAATGCTTGTTGGATTAGTGGAACAAGCTGGAAAAAAAATCACCATAAACTGTGTGGGCTTTTGAATAAATCTCTGGAGAACTTCTGTATAATCACAGACTTTTCCCCCGTTTGCTACAAAAAGGGTTAATTTGAATAAATTTAGGGACTTCAAAGAATGCAAAGCTCTTCTAACAAAGCAAGAGAAAGTCTGTTCTCTATATTACCATGCAGGTATTTTTATATGAAGGGATACATTTTCAAAGCACTGCAAGGGAGGTGTGTGCTAAAATCTGTTCATGTATAACAGGATTTGTGCTAATACCTCCTACACAGTACTTTGAAACTGTACCCCTCTCTGTTTTTGGTAGTTTGTAGCCATGGAAGGGACTGTGATTTGGAAGAAGTTGACATTTGTAGAATAAAAGATTCATGGAGAACACAAAACTATAAGTAAATTGGTAAATTTCAAATAAAATGTACACTGCAATTATCATAATAATAATAATAATACTTTTTAACTTATGGAAGTGTCTTTTATCTAAAGATCACAGTAGCTTGAAGAGATTTGCCCCTTCTAGTATCTCTGCACATGTAACAAATCAGGCTGAAGAAATTTGCTCTGGAAAATGATACAGATTCTCAGTGTAGGGGAAGCAAGGCAGTGGTACTGAATTCAGTAAAGCTACATGGGTTTAAGAGAATTTCATATTTTGTTCAGAGCCTTAACATCATCTCCTTTCATAACTGCTATGAAGAAGGAAAAAAAAAAAAAATAAATAAAATAACACACCCTGTGTAAAAGAACAAATCAAATCCTTTCCAAGATTTATTATTATTATTATTACTAGTTGTTTATGTACCAAACAGTTTGATTGTAAAATTAAAATATTATAGAAGCAACACTGCATATGTGTATATATTTAAATTTATCTTACCTACAAGAATATGCTATTGCATACATCTCTCTAGCTTAATGTTATCAATGATAGGCTCCTCATTCTGACTCATCCAGGGTACTAAAAGTCACCAGTGTTTTAGGAAAGGAGACCGTCTCCTTTCCGTATGGCAGTTTCTGTGTTCCAGCTCAGCCTGGAAGCTGAACTTCATGGTTCAAGGAACTTCACCATATTTAAGCGGAAGCTCAGTCAGCTATTTGATTTTTCTTCAGAAACAGAGGGCAATGTCTTGTGCAAGGTCAAGTACATGAGGAAGCAGCTTTTTGAATACTACTGCTACATTCTTTTGAATGTGTGGCAGACTTCACAGAAGAAACAGTGTTCAATTTATAACAGTCTAAAGGCAAGGGTGAGAACTAAACGGTTCAGGGAATGGCACTGAACAGCACATCCACTGTCGCCCAAGGTCCTAATCCTTTGGTAAAGCTGTTACTGACCATCAAAGACATGCAGGTGAAAAAATCAATATAACAAGAATACAACTGAATCCCATGTACAAATAAAGCCAGGAATGTCACATCAAATGGCTAGCTTGAGCACTGTGCTAATAGAATGTGTGTTTTATGGATTGCAGCTCATGCATGAAACGGAAAATGGAAAGGATTTTGAAATAAAATAGTACTTACACATAAAAACAGAAGATTTTCATCAAAGAAAACAGAAATTGGTTTATCATGTCCAGCACTTCACTACAGCTTGTAGCATCCAAAACTCATCACTTGTTTATGTTGAGCAATGACTATCAGTTACCTGAGGGAACTATTAAAGTGTTTCTTCTAATAAAATCTGGGGGAAAAAAAAAGAACACGTTTTAAAACCTTTTCTGTTGTTGTTAAGTTAATAAAGCTTTTATGTTCAGATCAGTTGTAAACTCTGTCAAGCCTATATTTCCCTTTGGGACAAAAGCTCTAGAAGTTTTTATTCTCTCTTTATTTCTGTACCTACCCTTTTCATGTTTTTCCTTTTTATATCCAAAAATTTGGTTGGTATTTTTACTTTTTTTTTTTTTTTTTTTTTTTTTTCCCCCTGTTAAATTTTTTTTGGAAGTAAAAATAAAATTTTAAATTTTTTTTTTTTTTTTTTTTTTTTTTTTTTTTTTTTTTTTTTTTTTTTTTTTTTTTTCATGCATAAGACCTGTTTAACATGCATATCTGCTGCACTACCTTATGTGATGCTAGTAAGCTGTTTGTGATGTTAGGAGCAGTAACGCTGTGTTAGGGTAGTGGAATGTGTTCTTTTAGTGTGTCACCATTCAACTGTGTTTTTTACTTCTGAGCAGAAAGTCAATCAGCGAGACATTATGCTATAAATGGGGGTACAATGTGTTTCACTGTTGGAGGGCCTGTGGAAAGAGACATTAGTGGGAGAAAAGCTCCTTGCATAAGACACAACTACATTTGAAAAAATCTGGAATAGTTAGAGAATAACTAATTTTTTTTTTATTATTTTTTTTTCTCCTATGTTTTATATAACAGCCATGGCATACTAAGTCTGAAAGGTAAACAAAGAGTGAGAGATGAAATTCATTTCCACCCCATTCTCCCACTAAGAAAATTCAGATACAAAGTCCATCAAGTTCTGTGCACTAAAATTCAAATTGAAGTAGAGACCATTTATTACAATGGAAAAGTATTATCCATACCTGTCCCATCTGAAGCTTTTAATACAAGTAGCTTGTCTTTTCAAGGAGTCACATCCTAGTTCAGTCACAAAACGTTGGTCCTGATGACATAACTTCAGTTGCATACATATATGTAGAACTTTATGGCCACCTTGAATAATTTGAGGTGATCATAAAAGCTCTTCAGGGATCCAGATTTCCACGGAACAAAGAGCAAGCAAGCACAAGGTATTCAAAATGTTATGAACGTATACGCGTGAAGTCCTACATTGTTTTCCCTTTTCCTTGAAAGGGAGGAAGTAATAGAATCATGATTTCAGATGTCATAAATATTTATCCATCTCTGTTTTGATATTAAGTCTCCCCACAAAATTGCTGATAATATTTCATAAGTCATATATTACCAACACGTTGCACTGGTAAGCATGTAATATCTCAGATAACTTTCAAAGACAATTGCATGATTTCTCACTTCCAACAAATGGAGCTGTCCAGAAAATAGTATTGTATCACTCTTAAAAGAATTCAGCAAGGTGTTAAACACAATATTTACTGTTATCAGAAGCTAACACACTTGTATCTGGATGTGGGAGTAGGTTGTTTGTCCTTATTTATCAAGTATGTGGTTAATAGTTAACTGATATTTAACTTTAAAATTATACTTTGTCACTAGCTTTTAATGCTATAGTCTGTTTCTAAATTAACATTTTCATTTTTTCCAAAATGACAAAGAAAATATTCTTCATTTATTGAATCATTGTCTGAAAATCATCTCTATTTCTCTTGGAACAAAGGAGACAGCAAGTATTTCCTCTGTGACTTTAAGAAGCATTTGCAATACATTTTATAGTTTTAGTAAGTAAAAAATGATATATATGATAGCATATTTTCTTTTACTGGAATGCAAAGATTTAAAACAGATTAAAAAAGGCATGAAGGAGATGATGCTGACACGAAAGATAAGTCTTGTGTCTGGATTTCAAATAGAGTATGTTGCCAAGCCACGCCCTGTGGCACAGAAGAATTACCCGCTGTTAAATTTCCCATACACTTTAGATGGTACGTTTTCCTTACTTTTATTTTCCACATCTTCACATACTATTGATAAATTGCAGTGATACTGTTCATGTCTCCTCTGTAAAACTCAAAAATACTGCCTAAGTGACAACAGAACCCCAGTAACAGTGACTGAGTGTTCCCTGTTTGACCAAATCGTGGCCTGCCTTGGAACTCCACTTTCTAATATGAGGTAGCCAGGATGATACTTAGGCTGAGGCAGCAGCACTTCTATACTGCTACACTGGAGCATTGAGGCATATGGCAGAATCTCCCAAGGTATCAGGATTTGGGCTCACAGCACACTTTTTTTTTTTTTTTTTTTAAGTCCGTGTTTTGAGATAAGTATAACAGCAATCCTGATGGTATCACTTAGCCTTAAATAAGGAGGTATATTTATAATATTTGATTCTTTCCCACGCTCTTAAATAGGATTATAATAAGACTTAATGCAACTTGGAAACATTGATTTTTCAATGTTATATCTATTTTTAGTACAAGAATTTACACTATTAACATAATTATTCTTAATATCATTTTGATTTTGACAAAAAACAAATACTTATGCAATTTTCTTAAAACACTGATAATTTTTTGGGATAGATTTCTGGTTTTACCTTTTGAGCCAAAGTCAAACTTGTCAAAGAGACTTCCCTTCTTCTCTTCTAAAATTTGGAACAAATGCAACTGATCATTTACTGTTTAAGATCATATTGATGATTCTTGCTTAGTCTTTTATTTTATTTTATTTTATTTTATTTTATTTTATTTTATTTTATTTTATTTTATTTTATTTTGAATATTTCTGTGGAACTATGTATGACATGCAGCAATAGTCCATAGCCAAATATACAGTAATACAGTAATACTTTTATGTAGTTTATATAACATGAAAATATTTTAATCCCTGGTGCTTTCATCACCTAATCTAGTTCTGAAAGTACATTGACAAATTAGTACCATGTGTAGTGTTGTGTTGTACTTTAAGGATCATAAAATTTATAATTAAAAAAAAAAAAAAAAAAAAAAAGTCTTCCATTGGTAAATCTGAAACTTTAAACTGGTTATTCTATGCAACTGTTCATGTCCTTGCATCTGAATCCCTAGATGGGGTATTTCTCATGGTAAGAGAAAGTAAGTTTCCTATGGAAAGTGGGTTTCTCATAGGAAATGATTGCCTACCTCCATTGTCCCACCCCTTCTCTGCAGCTCTCTTCATACCTCTAGATTTGTAGAGTTTTGTTTATATTACAGGAGAAGGAGGCCTAGTTAAAAGCATAGCAGAATATATTCATGACCAAACCACACTCCTATCAGCACCAGCAGCATTGTGAGTAGGAACAGGAATACAGAAGGAAAAACAAAATTTTCCTGCAAAGACCCTTGCCAAGCCCTAGTGAAAACTGCAAAAATGTATGACTGGGGACCTCCTGTTGCACTGGAGAGATCATTAGACCACACTCTGCAGAAGGTTTTGAATTTCCCTTTTCTCTCACTGTCTCTTTTTCCTCTCATTTGTTTTTGTTGATGCTGTTGTTGTTCATTTGTTTTTGTTTCATCTTGCCTGAAATAAACCTTTACTTCCACAATCAATGTGTGAAATGCAATGGACCCCACAGGCAGTCTGTGACGTAATAACTGTACTTAGAAGAAATTCTTCTTCTAATCTGGACAGTTGAATAAACTCAGTGCTACCTGTAAGCTTTTATCTATTACTAAGTCACTGCTTTGATTCATTGCCTGACAAACCTCTTTGTCTGCAGACTGTAGGGCAGGTCCCCTGCATCATCCAGACCTAGAATGGCACAACCTCTCTGCAGGCCATTCAATCACCATGAAAACATGTGATGCTCAGTCTGTGCAAGTGTTCCTACAGCCCACAGTTTAGACATAGGTGATGCATTACAGCAGGTGAGATGTGGTAACTGTGTTAAACCCTTTTACCATTTAGCTTTAATCCAGACAGCAAACAGGTTCTATTCAGATTCCCT
Organism: Oxyura jamaicensis; assembly: GCF_011077185.1. NCBI lineage: Eukaryota > Metazoa > Chordata > Aves > Anseriformes > Anatidae > Oxyura > Oxyura jamaicensis. The sequence continues at coordinate 34,132,763 of NC_048893.1, forward strand.
GGACTAAAAAGGCTTTTGTGCTCTGTCTTTGCAGGACTGCTGACAGTAAGTGTCAGTTTTGTCTTGCAGTACTCAAATAAACACATTAGGATTTAAGGAAAACTTAAGATTTTTTTCAATTTGCTAGGGAAATCCTTTGCTAGGATTAGTCTGTCATGCTGGTTTTTATGTACCCCGGCTGTCAAATTTTGGGCAGAATCTTTTCAACTTAGCCTAGACAGTTTCAGTCCCACAATGCTCCCAAATGTCAGATCTAAAATACTGGTAAATACCTCCCACATAATAAGTACAAAAGGCAGACACTGGGAAAATAAATAAATAAAATTAAAAAAAAAAAATAAATCACATATCCAAAAGCTGATTTCTGAGTAGGTGGAGTGAATCTACCTGTATTCCATTACAGCTGAACAGAATGTCCAATTTTATAACACTGCCAGGCAGCAACACTACATGTAGGGAAGATTAATTAGCACTTAATAAAACATTAATGAACATGCAAACCAGAAGTACGTGAGTATGCTTGAATGAACTATTAAAAAGATGAGTTAGACACTCAGCTCAAGAGTCAGCTCACTTAAATAATTTTTAGATTGTTAATTGCCTAGTAGAAATTAGTGATCTGAACTCACTTTATAGCCAGTAAGGAGATAAAGGCAACTGGAGATAATTTCATTCCACCTATCTTAAATACCTCTTTTAGATTATGATGATGTTTAAGATATGATGATCTAAGTTTTAATGGCCTAAAATGTGTTTGCATGAACCAAATCTAGCAGCCATAGACAATCCCCAGGAAACATTGGAATCCAGTCATATTTAAGCCTTGTTTGTGAATTTAAGCTTATTTCACCAAGAAATCACTGACAATATATCTGATTTCAAATAAGACTGCAAGCAGTCTGATTTTTGCAATCAATTTTAGAGTTCTGTAAATTACTATAAATAATATATTAAACTATTTGTCATTAAACTTTCAAATTCTTCAAGAAAAATTCTAGTCAAAATGTTAGACTCATTGAAAGCCCATTTCTGGACTTATTTCATTAATTTATTTATATATTTCAAGTCCTTTATTCACATTTTAATGAAGTAAAACCTCATTTAGAAGATACATTTAAGCATCAAGCTTGCTGACGTGAATATAATATTTCTTTCAATTCTATTTGTTAAACTACATTAGCTGCCTTGAAGTAATGCTGATGTTTTATTTTATTTTATTTTTTACTATTTTTTTTTTCAATGGTATGGATCATATTATCAGTGTTGTCAGAAGTTTTAAATCTTACTCACTTTAATTAAGAGCTAGATTAGAAGGAAAGAACATACCATTTTTAAATGTCAGTGATCTTCACACAGTCCTATTATAATCTTCACACAGTCCTATTATGCATTAACAGTACATGAGGTTATGCTACTGTGTTAAATTGGAGTAAAGCAATGCCACACACCAGACCCCAAAAGTCTTTTCAGCACTCTGCAGCAGCCAAAATATCATGTTGAGATTTTTATTGTGTTTCTTTCGATATGATTGACCTACTCTGTCCATTTACATACAACCTAGTAACAAGGCAAAACTGAAAAAGGGGATGTAGAGTTTTCTGTCTTAAATCCTAACAGTTCTTACTAGCAGCACTAAACACATCTGGAATTTTAAAGGTAGAAAGGAAAATGCATAACTGATAGATTAGCAACATCTGATGAAGATACACTGAGGTAAAATCAACATAGATATACATTGAATTGCATTCATATTTTAAAAAATCATTATTATTATTGTTATTACACATTTGGGGTATCTCAGAGAACATATACTATATACAATTCTTTGTTTTTTAATAACCTTTTTTCACAAGAGTAATAAAAAAGATAAATACAAACAATGAGAGAGAGCATTAGAAGATACAGAATAAAATATTCTGGTGATAGCTTCTATTGCTTTACATATTGAAATAAAATACTTATTTATATTTGAAATTTAAATTTAAATTAATTTTCTTGGTTAGAAGGGAATAAGGAGTTCTCCTCCAAACGAATTCATCAGAATGTCCTTGGGAATGGGGAAAAACATTGTAACATTGCACTTTCTTCTTTCCACCATCAGCTAATATAGCTCAGGGATTTTTTTATCAATACTTTTAAAAGACTAGATTTTGACACAGGAATATTTTCAAACCCCATCAAAACTAACAGAATCCAAGGTTGATCAGTTCTTTAAGTCTGGATCTTCTTAGATAGATTTTCTAAGAACTACAGCTGAATTAAAGACACTTTTTAGCATCAGTGTAGATGATGGGGAAGAAGAAAAAACAGGACTGAAGAGCTGATAACCAAATGACACAATAAGAAACAGAAATGCCAAAGAAGAGGAAGACAGACTGATCTTTACTGCTTACAGCAGCACAAAGCAAACTGCTAAGCAGTGAAAAAGGGGAAGACAGGCATCAATTTATTGTGATATATCTGACTGAATTATAACACACACACACACACACACACAAAAAAAAAAAAAAAAAAAAAAAAAAAGATTTGGAATTTGTAGTGAAGCTCTTGGACTGACTTCTCATTTTCAGTTTTTCAGATACGAATCAGAATAAAAGTTAATATAGTTATCCTCTGGGCAGCCTTGTTGCCAGGCTTTATGATTTCTGATCATAAAACATCTCAAAGAAGTAGAGAGCTGCTGTGATTTTAACAAGCCCCTAAGTGTTTCTGGCAAAAGTGACACCTAGAGGAAAGAGGGGCAAAAGGATGCTTGATCCATTATGGATGGTAAAAATAAATGCAAGGTAGAAACTTTAAATATCTTATTTTCCCAAAAGAAGGAATTAGTCTTTTTCTTGGCTGTTTACTTTCACGTCGTTTCTAAGGTTGATAAGAAGAAGAAGAAGAAGAAGAAGAAGAAGAAGAAGAAGAAGAAGAA
>NC_048893.1:34135692-34151459 GCF_011077185.1 Oxyura jamaicensis
AAGAAGAAGAAGAAGAAGAAGAAGAAGAAGAAGAAGAAGAAGAAGAAGAAGAAGAAGGTTGAAAGAAATTGAGAGAATGTTTATATATAAACATCTTACAGGTACCAATTCATCACTTTGCTTTCTTGCTCCAAAAGCATTAGAAGAGTGCAGCAATTTACTAGCTGGGGAATAATTTATTTACTGTCAACAACTAGACCTGAACAAAGAATCAGAACAAATAACAACTCTAAACAACACTAAATAAAGACTACAGGGTTATTACATCTTCTTTCATGATATCTGAGGCCGACTAGTCAGGAAAGTGACTTGTGGTAACATTTTGTACTGGAGGAACCTGCCAGTGATGTTGAGTATGAGTTTCCTCACTGAACTTATGTGTCCTTGACTTTCAGAAAGAAGTAACTGGTTCTCAATCCCTTTGGCACAAGCCTATGGCAGATGGCAGAAGGCAAATGGCTCTTTGGGAAGACAGGAAAATGTCAAAAGCCTAATATAATGAGAGCGCAAAGAGAGTGATCCCACACATAGAGAGAAAATATAACTAATGGCATTTAAATGAAAATCACTCTCCCTTTACTTCCTTTTATTTCCTTTTACTTCCCTTCCCCTCCTTTCCCTTCCCTTCCCTTCTCTTTTTTTTTTTTTTTTTTTATTTATTATTTCCTCTTTTTTCTCCACATACAAGATCTTTAATTGATACATGGGCTGTGAAGTGCTATGAGCAAGCTCGAATTTAAAACACATTTACTACATAACAACTCTTCTATACTGATAACCCTGAAACACCCTTGGCTAGAAAGCCCTCGGTCATGGCTTTTTGTGTTGTGTAAAAGGGTATCAAAAAAAGAAACTTTTGAGAAGTAGACCTATTGGGCTTGTCAAGAGTGATACATTTTGCTTCCTTCATCTTCTGAGGGAGGACATATTCTGTATGTATATAGATTTATATACATGTGTGTATTTCTTCTATTTATACATTTTTTTATGTATACATGCATATGTATACGCATAAATATCAAAACAAAAGAAATATGTACATGCTTTTGCACACTCACAGAAAAATAAGTTTTGAACAATTTTACAAGTATGAGGGAGAGAGAGAGAATGTTACTAGTTTATTATCCCATCTCACTTTTTCTCCAGGAAATGTGGCACAGTTGCTTTCCATTTCAATCAAAATCTGTGCATTAATGTGTGCACATATTTGTCCATGCATGTGAATATACACGTATGCAAAAACATCATGTGCCCTGTTTATATTGCTACTTTTTCTCCAAAATTCTGTATTAAAATTTTCATTCAGAAGTCCAATACTTGAAAAAGACCAATTATCATTTACCTATTTTATATTCTGCCTCATACTCAATTCACTAGTGCATCATTTAATTTTGCGGCAAGCATTCTACTATTCCAAAATCTGTCCCAACCTTTTATGTTTTGTATTGCCTTAATAGAAGTCAGAAATCCTTAAAATGAGAGTAATAGCTCTTTCAGAGCAATAGATATGAAAATCAAGGTTAAAAACTTTGCTGGCTAGGGATTTTACTGAAACAAAAACCTAAGGTGTGCAGTAAATGCTTCCATTCTTTGTGAAATTGTGAGAACACTTTCCACAAATTCTAATTTCATCTTTTACACTCACAGACATGGCTCCAACACATCTTATCCAAAACACATTTTAAAAGGAAAAATAAACACACACACACACACACACACACACACACAAAAAAGGGGGGGGGGGGACACAACACTAAATTCCACCAAATAAAAATGGGAAAACAAGAACCATACTGACAAGGTTAAGCCTGTAACAGATTTATATAAAGTTTAGCTTCACAGAACAGAGCACAGGGAGTTAGTCTTCTCTAAAGGAAGTTTATATGGGAAATCATGCGTAGTTAAAAACAAAATTAAAGGTTTTTGAATGCATAGATAACAGAGATAATCACCAAAGTAACACACTTAAATGAAGTGTTTTCAGATTCAAAGGAGAATCTCTGGTTAACACACAGGATCTGTTCTGATACTATTTATAGTCCACCCATTACTTGACCACTCTGTCTAGAAAATTGAAAAACTGTGGAATGCCTTTCCTGTTGGATTATGGTGCATACAATAATTGTTGTAACAGAAATTTGAATCTCATTTTTTCCTGCTGTAATATTTATCTAGTAGGCTACTGTTTATTTTGTGAGATGGAATAAGGTGCAGAAAGTCTCTGATGATCTTTTTCTCTCATTCTTCCCAATACTTCATTTTCATTTCAGTTCAAAGCTTGTTTTAACTTTTACTTTTCCCTTCATCCCACACATTGTTGCTTAATTAAAACGAACACCCTCAGCTACTCAGCATAAAAGATGATTTTGTAAAAATTATGATCATTATTCCTAACAGGCACTTTAAAGTTTACAGTATCAAGAAATCCAAATTGTGACCTTCTCTCCAGGTGTTTTAAGCCTTTCTGAAACTTCATAAAAATCTCAGGTGAGGAATGAATTTCAAATAAATTTTAATATCAGATTTGTAAAACAACACAGAACAAAATAATAATAAATAGCTACTTGAGTCACCGTGTGTTCTTGCAGCCTTTAGAAACACTGGAAAATATATCAGGACATTGACATAGCAGGTTCATTCAGATCTACTCCTCATATTTGCTGATGGGCAATTATGAGCCTGTTTTCACTTATACTGTTCCACACTCAACACCATCTAAAGAGAGAGCTACCCATATGATGTGCCGATGTGCCTCAAGTCTTCACATTAAAGGGGGAGGGGCAGGGAAGAGAGAGATTGGTGTTGCTGAGTAACATCAGGGCTATAATGTAGCTCCCTTGAATTAATCACTACACTCCAAAACCAGGTTGAAACAGGTTAAAAATATATGCATCTATGTGACATCGATTTCTTCTAAATACACTTTCCCTTTTGCAAAGAGCAAGAGGCAGACAAGACCAGGGTATAATCATAACTGTCTATCATAGAGATAATTAAAAGTTCCCTATACAGGATGCAGTTTATTTTCTTTGACACAGATTTAGAAATACCTTTTATCACATACAGTTAGTGGATTTGAATCTTCATCAGCATCCAAGAAATTGTATACATTTTATGAGTTTTATTCTTTAGCCATATGTCCTAAAGAATTAATTTTGATTAGTAGTGAACTTCTCTCACATTTGCTTTGTGGCATATATATATAATAAAAATGACTATTCTGTAACATAAATCACTTTATTCAATACCATTTTAGCTCAAAAAGTTAGAAAAAAAATAATATTAGCCAAAAGACTGGAATCTATACTATTATCTTATTCAACTACATGTACTAAAACTAGAGATCTTAATTTTCCTTCCTATGCTGATGAAAAAATACTGGTGCTACTCAGTCCAAAGAAAGATTCTTTCTGAATGTCATGAAAAAATTAGAAAACATTCCTTGGGGTATAATTAGTGCTTTGGTCCCTGGTGAAAAAGGGAAATTGAAAGTCCATTTCCAAATGGAAGCATCAATGACATGAAAAAGTGCTGATGTTGCTATAATGACCTTTCTTTGCTAAATGTGAGTATAATGGATCATAAGAAGGAAGGATTAAGTCAATAATATAAAGATCTGTGCAAAGTTTCTTTAAAGGCATTTCAATTCCTGCTTCTGTTCTTGAGCTTAGTACAAGATTAGAAGAAAAAATTGTGACTTCTGTGGTTTCAGCTCAAATAAACAAACAAACAAAAAAACTTTTTAAATGAGCATGAGCAATTATTTATTTATTTTTCTCTCACACCAGGACACAAACTCATCCCTTAGGCTTTTATTTATTTATTTATTCATTTATTTTAGACAGTAGATTATTCAATCTGAAAACAGTGTCTGTGACTAGATGTTTGGCAGAGAGTTTATTAAAAACAAGTTTTTTTATTCCTTTATTTAGAATTTTCAAACGCAATAATGAACACCCCAGGCTACAGACAGCTACCACCCTGCTATCCCCAGCAAGCAAAGGCATATCCCACAAAACAGAAGTTTTCTTATCTTTCCACATTGAACCAGAAGCAGGAAAAGCAGTGGAGCAGTGGAGCTTAGTGCACTGCTTCATCATAGCTGGTTTGGGAAAAAAAAAAAAAAAATCCAGAGCCTAATACTATTTCTTTACCAGTATAAATAAAGGGTCCTTTTGGATGTTCAGTTGTTCAGTTGGACAACTAAGTTCCAAGATCCACAAAATCAACTGGTAACAAATAGTAACTGGTAACAAAGTGCAGGTTTTCAAAACGGGTTAGACAACCAAAAAAACAAACAAACAAACAAAAAAATGATAATAAATAAAAGGAAAAAAAAAATGTAACTTTAATGTGTAGTATACCAGGTATACTCTTTTTTTTTTTTTTTTTTTTTTTTTTTTTCATCTAGGACATCTTTTACTATACAAACAGGCTATGTGTTAAGAAAATACAAAACTGATTTTGCTTTGTCTGTCCATTTTTTATGACTATTCAAACAAAGAGGAGCACCTGAAAAAAATTGCTTCAGACTCTTTTCGTTTGCTCTGAGGAAATGAAAAGAGGCTAATTAAGTATCAGTATTGCTTCTGGAAACCTCAGGGAATATTGCCTCATTGTGTTGGGACTCTGGCAGCTTCACTTATCACCTCCGGGTGTCCATGCCTCCTGCAGTCACTACCTCAAGACAAACCTCTGGATATCAAATAGAGCTCCAGGTGGAGCTGATATGAACTTAAAAATCTACATCTGAAAAAAATATAAAGATACAAGTAGAGGAGAGCACAACCTCATGTGAACGTATCAGCAGAATGGGAAGTCCTTACAAGTTTAATGAGGCCCTGGCTAAATTTGACAGGGAAGAAGGGAGGAAAGGAAAAGAGAGGGATCTTTCTATCAAAATGCATTTACTCTGCTCTCATCACTACTGATGACTGGATGGCATGAGCAGTCACATATTATGCATACAAAGAACAGTAATTACCTAGCTGAATGACCACGATTAGTTGACTAATTCTGAAATTAGATTACCATTGGTTACTTTTTATTACACACACTTACACTATACCTTTTTTTTTATTATTTTTTTGCATTTCACAATAATTCTTAAATTAAATTACAATTGTTTTTTTAAGTACATAGGGTACATAATTCAATATACTTATTAAAGTATATAAATTACAATGGTGATCCTTAATCATGAGAAAGAGATTTACAATATGATGACTTGCAGATATGTAGTATATGAGAAATGTATTTAAGTCATTAACTAAATTAAACAGAAAACTTAACTTTTCATTATTCTATTTGTTATCCAAATAAAAACCTTACTGACCTCAATGTTCTGTCTGGTTACAAGAGTTGCATCAGTGAAAAGTTAAAATCATTAGGTTTACTTTCAAGATTAATCCTGGTATCTATCACTTCAGATTAGTAGTGACAAGGACAATTTTCCTTTTAAGAGAGTACATCACATTAGTTCACATCACAGCTCCACAGCTCCAAGGCTTAATATTTTTTAAGTCTGTACTATAGGATGATTCTTGAAAATATTTCTGGTAATTTCACTAAACTGTATGATATTGAGGTCCACCAGTATTTTCATCTTTACAGTTTTAAATAGATTCTTTGTCTGGATTGAGTTTCTTTCAAAATACCAAATGGTCTCTAAACTCTGAACTCATTAGTGGGAAAATATATATATATATATATATATATAATATTTTTTAAACTTTTATATCTCTGAACTTTCATTTGTAATGTTTCAGCCAAAATTGAACATATCTCCAGCTTCAATTAATTTCTACTTTCTACTCACATTAATTTCTCTCCTAGTATCTACTGCCTGTACACACACAAGTACTGAGTATTTCATAATTTCCTTTTTGTATTTGAACTCTGAAGGTCTAATCCTTATATGAAAAAAAAAAAAAAAAAAAAAAGGGATCTTAATCAAGTTATAGAGATGAATAATGTCAAACTTCTGGCAAAGTTAGACTTGGATCTAGCTGAGAACCAGGAGATTCTGTGACTGCTTTTCTTTTTTAAAGTAATGCCTAGTATTGTGTGCCAGCGTCAATCTTCCCTAATCAGAACTGAAACTCACTGCATCAGGTGGAGTACAAAATGAGACAAAAAAGTGTGGAGTTCTGAAAAAGCTGCTATATTGCCCTTTTACCCTGAAGATTTTACAGTCTTAGAGGTAAATATGTAAATGTGCAATTATAAATAAGAGATGAATTTATTTTCAAAAGCCCAGACATTTAACAAAGCAGGAGCCAAAGTGATAAACTGCTCACAAGGACTGCCAGCAGGTGACTTCACATACCGTAACCACTTTACTACAGAGTGATTAATACTTATCATAAGGGAAAATAATATGTCATTCTTTCTTGCTAAGAATATAAAAGAAGCTACTTAGGTCACCAGAAGCAGTGCTATGGACATGGCCACAGTTGCAGCTACACTGAGAGATGTCTGGGTCAGTGATGAGACATGATTATTCAAAATGCTGGATAAAATGTAATGCTCAAAGGCCATATGGATATTAGCAGAGGAAATGAATAATCAGACTTTAAATATAAAGTTCATATTGATTAGAATGCAAATGTCAATTGGAATTAGATGGCATGAGGAATGTTTCATGCCTCTATTATGCAAATGGAACCTTGATAAGTCATTCAAAACAATTCTCCAGTATCTGGGCAATGTACACTCACTGAAGCTGGTCTGGATCACCCTCATCTGGGGTGACTCCTTAATTTCCAGCAGCTGTGAAAGCTCCTGGGAGACCCTGATAGAGACACACTGGGTGCATGTTTGTGTTGTTCTAGTGTAGGCCAAGGACCATGAGAAACGCAGAGATGAAACACTTGCTGAATGACCTTCCAGCTCATGGAGAGAAATTAATTCACTCAGCAATAGTATTTGTTTCCATTATTTTGTTCAATCAATTATATTTATGAATATCTTCTTATCATAATATCTAAACTGTCTTTCAATATTATTATTAACCTTATCAGTGGACAGTTTATCCTTGATAGCTGAGCAGATTAATGACTACAGTAACAGAAATATTTGGCTACTTAAGAAAGGTATATATATTAACATTATGGGTATATGTGACCAATCAAAAGTCAGACAGAAATCTTTGACAGAGCAGGAAGTGAACTAAATACCACAAATACTGAAACTAGAACATGTTTTCTTCCAGTTACTTTTTGAAAGGAAGGTTGTGTCTCACTGTCTGTATAGACAACCCACTCCACCTTCACCAATTATCTTACACTAGGGCTGCTATTGGTGTCATCATTGCCAGCAAAGAATAAAGATATGTCATATTATCAAAAATAATTTCAACTCTATATGAATATAAAACTTGAAGAGTATTGTCTAGACGTATCAATGCTATTGTCTGCCATCTGCCAATAAGGACCAGTAGGTCCATGTTATCTTGATTTCTCTGTTGTAGTTATATGTAATGATTGTATATTCATTTCTATTTACAAAAGCAATTGCTTGTACAATAAAATTTGATTTAATCAACTTAAGATTTATTTAATGGACTTTTGTGCACCAAATGTATTCAAACAGAGTGCTCTAATCAGACATCAAAACATGTAAAAATTAAAGTAATTAAATCAATTGAACACTAGGAAAATTGTGAACCAAACATATTTTTAAAAATAAGCAATAAGAAATATGATTTGATATCTCAATTATCAGAACAGCCACATTAGCAGTGGCTGTATCCAGTGTTTTTCTCAGTAAATAGCAAACCCTGATTAGCCCACTATGCTCTAGGTATCACAATTAGGAACTGAACACAAAAATATCTTCCCTCATATATAAAACAGAAAATACCGTAAAGGTAAAAATCATAGAATATCCTGAGTTGGAAAGGACCCACAAGGATCATTGAGTCCAACTCCTGGCTCCACAGAGGACCATCCAAAATCAAACCGTATGTCTGAGAGCATTGTCCAAATGTTTCTTGAACTCTGACAGGATTGGTGCTGTGATAACTTCCCTGGGGAGCCTGTTCCAGTGCCCAGCCACCCTCAGTGAGGAACTTTTTCCTGATATCCAGCCCGAACCTCCCTTGTCACATCTTCATGCTGTTCCCTCAGGTCCTATTTCTGGTTACCTCTGCACCTACCCCTCTGCTCCTTCTCATGAGGAATCTGTAGACCATGATGTCTCCCCTCAGTTTCCTTTTCTCTGGGCTGAACTGAGTGACTTCAGCCACTCCACTTACGTCTTGCCCTCTAGACCCTTCACTATCTTTGTTGCCCTCCTATGGACACTCTCTAAGAGCTTTATGTGCTTCTTACGTTGCGGCAACTGAAATTGCACACAGTGGTAAAGGTGAGGCTGCACCAGTGCCGAGTAGAGCAGGACAATCACTTTCCTTGACCAACTAGCAATGCCATGCTTGATGGACCCCAGGTCTTTGGGCTGCCAGGGCACACTGGTGACTTATACTGAACTTGCTGTCAACCAAAACCCCCAGAGTCCTTTCTGCAAGGCTGCCCTTCAGCCTCTCATCTTCTAGTCTGTAAGTATATCTAGGGTTTCCCCTTTCCAGATGCAGAATCTGGCACTTGCTCTTGTTTAATTTCATGTGATTAGTGATTGCTCAGCCTTCTAATTTGTAAAGATCTCTCTATAATTTCCTTCTACCCTCAAGGGAGTCAACAATTTAGTGTTGTCCACACGCTTAGTATAGCTGAATATACCTTCAAGTCCTGCATCCAAGACATTTACAGAAACATTAAAACAATCTGACCCTAAAATGGAGTCCTGCAGAATCCACCACATGATTGGCCACCAGCCTGAGGTAACACCATTTACTATAACCCTTTGAATCTGACCCATCAGCCAATTGTTCACTCATCATATCATGCATTTGTCTAGCTTTATTCTGGACATTTTGTACAGAAGATACTGTTTCTCATGGTATTCTACATACCATGAGAAACAGTATCAAAAGCTGTGCTGAAATCAGGAAAGATTACATCAACTGGTTTCCCTTTGTCAGCTAAGTGCATGAACTTGTCATAAAAGAAAATTAAGTTTGTTAAACAGGACTTTGCTCTCCTGAACTCATGTTGAATGTGATCAGTGACTACACTCAGCCCTGCTAAGCCCTGCATAAAAATCTTTTTCTTCTTCTGAGAAAGGTGCATCCCATCAGGTGCCAGCAAGCCTGATGTTGTGTAAAGCATCCCATGATGAATATAAAACCAAAATTCTTTCAATGACACCAGCCTCAAAACCACATTTTGATCATCTGGGTCAGCCTGTTCCTTTCTGTGTTGGTCCCTGCTACAAGAAGGACAGAGGAAAGCACTACCTGTGCACCTGATCCATTAACCAATTTTCCCAAAGCCCTGAAGTCCCCTTTGATTGCCCTTGGACTTCTCTTTGATAATTCATTGCTGCCAATATGGAAACACCATAGTGGTTAATAATCAGAGGACAGCACCAGGCTAGTGAGTTTTCTAATAATATCTCTCTACAGGTACCTGAAAGGAGGCTGTAGCAAGGTGGCGGTTGGTCTATTCTCCCACGTGCCTGGTGACAGGACAAGGGGGAATGGGCTAAAGTTGTGCTGGGGAGATTTAGTTTGGATATTAGGAAGAACTTCTTTACTGAACGGGTTGTTAGTCACTGGAATAGGCTGCCCAGGGAAGTGGTGGAGTCACCATCCCTGGAGGTGTTTAAAAGACATTTAGATGTAGAGCTTAGGGATATGGTTTAGTGGGGACTGTTAGTGTTAGGTCAGAGGTTGGACTCGGTGGTCTTGGAGGTCTCTTCCAACCTACACTATTGTGTGATTCTGTGATTCTGTGATCTCTCATCCAGTCCCCAAGAAGGCATCAGACTTCCCTATGGGTTGGGTCTGGTTGGCATGTCGGGCCCTCTGTTCCCCTCAGAGGGGAGGGGATGACAACAACCCTTCTTATGTTTTTTTTTGATGATGAAGGTGGTCATGATACCAGGGGTAGGTGGACTTGTCCTGTGCAACCACTCCAATTTGTTTTCATCCACATCATCATTTGCCTGTCCATCAAGTTCCAGAGCCTCATATCTGTTGTGTAAGGTCACTTGGAAAGGTGAAGTGGACAGAGAGGGTTCACCTGCTACCCTGAGGAGAAATCTGCTTCCATTCCCTCTTGTCTCTTAGGTTCCTATGGTCTGGTAGCGAAGGGATAGGGGAAACTTCATTTATTGTGTTGTGGCTGGCTGACACATCTGCCTCAGGGAGAGTAGAGTAAAATTCCACCAGCTGATCCCCTTCTCAGACTCCCTGATGCTCCTCAGCCTGTCCTCTTCCTCCTGAAGCTGTGACCATGCTGAGCAGTTCATCTACCTGTGCGCATGTCCTACAGGTGTGCTCACTGACAGAAAGCTCAGGCACACCCTGCAGCCTGAGAACTGGAAGGCTGTGTGTTCACTTGGGAGCTCTGTCTGGGTATCTGCAGTGCTACCCAGAGGGCATGGCTTTCTGTTGGATGGATAGCGTGACTGGAGCTCCTTGCAAGCAGGTTACAACTGCTGTTGGAAGAGGCAGTGGCAGTGCCCTCCTGCACAAACTGTTGCACCACACTACTAGTGCTGGTCCTTAGGGGCTACCTTTTTATGTGTGGGGGCAGTCACTGCTATTCCCGGTCCTCTTGTGAGGGCTGCCAGGTGCTGGTGGCTCCCTCCAGTCCCCAGGGTTGCCTTGATGCAGGAGCTCTCCTGCACACCGCAATCCCCTGCTCTGCTGCAGAATGTGGAGCTGCACTGGAACTGATCACCTTGGCGAGTGACACATGTTGTTGTATGTTCAGAGCTGTTTGTGTATTAAAGCCACAAAAATTTCCTTCATCATACACATGATAAAAAAAAAAAAAAAAAAAAAAAAGGTAGTTGAAAGGTCAGGGGTGCTGGGACTGCCTGTGTAAAGTCTAACACTTTTTTTTTTTCCTGTGTGCGCTTAGCCATAGTGCTTATTTTATATTTCTGTGAGAAAAAAAAAAAAAAAAAAAAAAAGAATCTCTAATTTAATTACATAATTGGAGATTTGTTTTCCTTTATTTTTTTCACCAAAGACTATTTAATCTTTACATGTATCCCCCCCACAAGACAGAAGTAAAAATATCTGTCTTTCTCACAGGTGTGTCTATGCTCTTCTCATCGAGTTAGTTATGTGCTTCATGGCTCTGGGGTACCCAGTCAGCTCCAGGCATGGACACTGTCTGAAACTATTTTAGCTATGTGTGCAGCCAACTATGTAATTCCCCTTTAAAGCATATGAAAACTAAAAAGAAAAAAAAAAAAAAAAAAAAAAAAAAAGTATTTATTTGTCGGAAATATGTGGTTACAATGGGTTTTCCCAAATGAGACTTGTAGCAGCTGATCATTCAGCTGTGTTCACAGCACAGTTTCAGGTGTGCTGTGATATCTCTGTCCTGGTAGAAAACAGTTAACAAAAGTTTCCTGCTGGTCATGCAGACAGAATATAAATTACTTATCCAGCTGTAAAAATCTGGCCTTGAGTAATCATCACTATGAATGAAAATAATCTAATTCCCCAGGCTATGTCCTTTCTCTTCTGGTGATCCCTTTCTTTCAGCTCCTGTCACAAATGAGATAGAAACTGGAGCCTAATTAAGGCCAGGGTTTGTCACTTTAGCTATGTGATGAACGAGACCAAGATAGAAGCCTCCTGGCTGTAAGGTACAGCCAGTGGAAATAGGCACCTCTTGAGGTCCTATTTTTTTAGTCCACTTAATCATTATTTAGTGCACCTAATATACAAACTCTTTTAATTTAAGATATATTTTATTCTCTCCATAAACTAGTGAAAAAGCCCAGAAAGAGCCTGTGTTGCATGTCAAAGTATACTAAGGTCAAATCCAGGCCTCACTTTGTATCCCAGTTCATTTCAAGAATCCACATAACCTATATGTTGGTGGAAGAACTGGCGTATGTTTCCACCTAGCTCCATTACTATGTAAACATCCTTTGAGTCACAGTCCTGTCAATCCTGTCTTGTTGCATATCTCCTCCAGTGCTAGCACCTACACTTTCTATATTTGTTCAGCTCCACAGACGTCCATTAATAGTCTCTTTCTGCTTAATGTACTTGTCTGTTCATTCCCATGCCAAGTGAGCTTATGTCTCTCACTTCATCACAGAGAAAGGAGTCTCCCTGGCTTCCCCACTCATAAACTGTGCAGCCCCACCCTTAGGTGGGAATGAAAACTACTCATCCCTTTTCACTCTGCATGACAACACATTAGGGAATATGCTTATTTATTTATTTCAGGTTTCTATGATAGTTGTTCACATGAAGTGTTTGTTTTTTTTTTCCACTTCTTTCTGTCAGTCTGTCAGCAGCCAATCTTTTTACTTCTCTGCTCTCTTTTTGCTGACTTTCTATACAAACATGAGCAAGATTTACAAAAAGCTATGGAATTTAAGTATCATTTCACATGGATTTCATATACAGAAAACTGTAATCATAAAATAAGCAATGTGCCAGTTCACAACAGTGAAACTAAAATAAAATTATCTTTTGGAATAAACTGACAGAGACTGGTTGATATCAAAGCTGAAAATTCCTTAGGAGGTTAAAAATGAAAGCTTAACAGATGGCTCATTGGAAACCACCTTCCTGGAGACAGGTTAGTGGTATGTTGTGATGGATTCTTCATATAGCTAGAAGATTTCTGGATTTTTTTGCAGCTATTTGTCAAAAACAAACAAACAAACAAACAAACAAAAAACTACTGTCTCATGTTCATTTCCTTTTTTTTTTTTTTTTACTTGATAAGAAAACACTTTTTAGCAAGTGATTTCTCTCACTAGCAGTAAAACATGGCAGGATTTTGCAACCAAAACCATTTAATGCCTTCATAGAAGCAATAAAATAACTTCAGTATTTCTCAAGCAATGAGTTTTAAACCTGGTGTGGAGAAGATCCAACAAAAATAAATCAAACCAGTTTTGCTTTTGCTATAGGAAGTTATAACAGAAAGTTATTAAGACCAAAGCTGCATGCTGCATTCCTCAGAACACTGTCCAATTGCCAAAACATTCTCTAATCAATCAACCGTCAGCCTCATTTCTTGTTGCCAGCACTGACAAGAGTCACCATCTGACTGTAGATTATGAGATAAAAGGGGGCTAGTAGCTTTGTATTCCACTTTATTAACTGTTTTGCACCACTCTGTTCTGCTTTCAAGGTAAGTGTGAGCTGATAACGAAAACCTATACTTTCTGGAAAATTATTTCAAAACCTAGATCAAACTACAGTCTGAAGTCTAGGTGAGGTGTTAATTAAAAAATGAATAAAAATATAATGGGACTTGAATCACTAGATATGTAATAGCTGAAATAATAGTGTTTGGCATCAGAAGAAACCATTCTCAAAATACCTACATCCTTTTCTATTCCTTTCTGGAAATTACATACCAAAAGTTTTTTTGCTATTTAGTTCTTCTGTCAATTCAACTATGTGTTTTTTTTTTGTTTGTTTGTTTGTTTTGTTTTTTTTTTTCCTGTGCACTTTGGTTTATAAACATACAAGAGTGTTTGGAGTTTGTTGAAAGGGAAAGAGTCTTCTGAGAAACACTTAGCATGGTTGACATTGACAAACAAAAAAAAAAGTATAATCTGGATTTTGGTGCACCATGTACCACTCAATAAGTCTTTATATCCATGTCAGAAAGATGGAAAAACAGCACATTATATATGTATTTTAAAAAATGCATTGGTATACACTGTCCTTTCTGACAGTAATCCTTAAATATCAGTAGAGTAAGGACTGTTCAATAGTCCTGAAGTGGTTTAGTTCACTATTTGTCCTAGAAATCTGGAGTCATTTCACAAAATACCACATAGTATTTCACAAAATACCACATAGGTGTGACTAGATTAAAGGGACCTTTTAGAACCACCTCTTTTATCTATTACTTTTGTAGCCATACTTGCCTGGCACAAGCTCAACCTCCTTGGCTGATGATATGCTCAATGTATCAGTGAGTAGTGCAACTGGATTATATAGCATGACATGCAAAACTGGGAAATTTGTTCAGTTTTTCCATCTCACTTCTGGAAAGTCAAACATAGCTTGTTCATCTACACAACATCATGGAAAAGCCTATGAACACAAGGACAGACACATGCTGCTTTTTTTCTACTGGACTATATTTAGTCATTTTCTCCCATGATAAATTTAACTTATTTGATGCCCGAGGCAGCAGTGATAACTTTAATTGTTAAGGTATCATTAAGAGTTTCTCCTAGATCTGTCTTTTACCACAGAAATGTACTTTTCAGTACCTTCCCAGAGCACGAAGTGAAAAGATTTTCATTGCAATTAAATTAAATTAATCATGCTCAATATTTTTAACAACAGTTTTCAGTTTCAGAGATTTCTTGAACTATTTATTATTATTTTTTTTTCCAAATCTGGACTTATTTTATTCATTTTGAATGTCACAGGCAAAGAGCTCCCTGTGAGCACGAATAAACATTTGCATATGTAGAAACATTCCATGCATGCTAAAAACTGTTTAAAGGAAATAAAAACAAATACCAAAAAAAAAAAAAAAAAAAAAAGGAGAACAGGAGTCATAGTTCATCAGTAAAATGCTGTGATGAACATAGTTCCACTGATATACAGTATATGCACAGGACTGTTCTCATAAATCAGTAATATTCAGACTCTGTGGGAGTCTTTGAAAAACATAGAGGGTGCTTGTTAAAGGATTCTCACTGTCTCTATTTGAAATGCATCAGAAGTTCATGTCAGCTACTCAGCAGATCCTTATTTAGAACAGACCTGCCAGCTTGGGCTTAGTGTGTCAGGGTGCATCAGTGTGTTCAGAAAAGTCATTTATTGTGGCAGCTCATATGTCTAATTATGTGCATAGCTTACGTTTTTTCAAAAGGAAAGAGGCCAAACAAGCAAAAGGCTGAAATGAGATTTATTCCTTGTTATCAACATTTGCTTACATGTTCCCAAAGCTTTTCTTTAAATTGCATTATTTTCAATCATTCTCTCCTCCTGCCTTATCAAAGCTACAACATTACATTACAACGTCTTCCTCTGTAGGATATACTTAAAAAAAAAAGTCACAAAACCTCATTCCCACAAAACATCATACTAATTAATTTTTCTTAAATATGCTGGTTGTCAGTCATTTTCCACACCAACAGAGCTATTATTTTCAAATAGACATACATGATAAAGGAGAACTATTATTAAAGTAAATATTATTTTAATAATATAGTTTCATTTATATTATAAAATCATTAATCATCATAGTAATTTGTCTCTATAATAAAAAATACAAATGTTTTGATAATTAATATTTATAATTATTAAATATTAAGTGTTACAGCATAGAAAAAAAAAAAAACAGGTTTGATTTGGTTTAATGTTTACTTAGTTCCTAATTTATACAATTTTTAGTTTAGCTCTAGCTTTGGGGGAATTTCAAGAGGCTTTCTATCTCATTCAGTGTGCAGAATGAATGATACTACATTAATGGACAGTAATTCAGCATTTTGCTTTATCTTTATTGTTCAGCTCATAAACCATGTATTTTTATGACATATTAGTTGAACTCAGTTCTGAAGACACAATTATTAGTTCCCACATTTTCTTACAGCAGTCCCAATTGCAGTAGTTCTGTTTCACAAATATGAGTTTATAATTCCTGTAAGATAAGTGATTATTAATATGTGCCTTTCATAGAAGCGCTGGG
>NC_048893.1:34151559-34183909 GCF_011077185.1 Oxyura jamaicensis
ATTTTTTTTTTTTTTTTTTTTTTTTTTTTTTTTTTTTTTTTTCAGTGCATAGAACATTTACAAAGCCCAAGCCTCAGGGATTTTGGCTGCTGCTGTGAATGCTCAGCAATTATGTAAATCAAGGTGAAGGATGTAAAGCGGGGCGCAGCTAATGCCAAAACACACAATTAGTGACTGCCTCTGCAAAGTTTGATTCAACAACTTTCTCTAGGAACTCTCTCACAGTAGCAGGACAGAAATGAATTCCCCATATAAAAAGCCAATTGTCTTAACTTTCCTCTCTCCTCCTGTAGTCCCTTTCCTCACTTAATATTGTTTCAAATACCAGAAACAAATGTGGAAGCAATGCAAATGAGATGTCTAAAATCACCCACCACCATTTTTAATGTTTTGTTTTTTGTTGATGATGTTGTCATTTATTTGTTGTGTGTGCGTTTTTTTTTGTTTGTTTTTTATAATCTTTTTTTGCATTAGAATCCAGCAATATTTGCTTAAAGATGGATACCTTTGTTTACTTGTAAGACAGCCAGAATCCAGAATCAAGGCTGGGAGAGATACAGCTCAGGCCCAGACTCTGCAGGGTTGAGGAGCTTCTTACTCCACCTGCACTTCATGACCAACAACTTACACTCCTAATTCTTTTATTCTGTTTGACAAAGAATACAGGCATATGCACCTGCAGCATGTACTGCAGGAGTTCAGCTCTTTACAGACATGCCAGTCCAACTTACTCTCAGAGTATCTGCTACGCACTTTATATACGTGCATGTCTGGTGTGTTCAGCATAGATTGGACTTAAACCACAAACTATATGTATATTGTGGCAATTATGAAGGATCTTGTTCTGTCAGCAGCTGCTGCTAAATGTAGCTCCAGAGCTACCACCTGGAGACACTGTGCTGTCTGAGTTTCCAGCTATTCACCGATTCTAGTCAAACTTACTGTATCAGACTGTTCTTTAGGCTCAGATGTTATTCCTTCCTGAAGTCTACACATGGAACACCAGAATAAAAGAGTCAAAGAGTTAACAAGACAGTTAAGTTACAGAGGGCCATTGATGTTTCTTTTCTAGCATAAGAAAGTATCTGTGGTCAAATGGAATTAGGTGACAAAATAAAAATCATGAACATACAGGATTGAAGCATCATGGTAAAGTCCAGGAGTAATAAAACTTTTTTTTTTTTTTTTTTTTTTTTTTTTTTCACTCAGATTCTGAAGGAGCTGACTAACTTTTTCACTCTCCATCATATCTGAAATGTTATGGAAAACAAGAGGGGTCCCTGAGGACTGGAAGAAAGTCAATGTCATGCCAGTCTTCAAAAAGGGCAAGGAGGACCCAAACAACTACAGTCTAGTCAGCCTCACCTCCATCCAAAGAATCACAGAATCTCAGAATCATCTACATTGGAAGAGACCTCCAAGATCACCAAGTCCAACCTCTGACCTAACACTAACAAGTCCTCCACTAAACCATATCACTAAGCTCTACATCTAGTATTTTAAAGACTTCCAGGGATGGTGACTCAACCATTTCCCTGGACAACCTATTCCAATGCCTAACAACCCTTTCTGTGAAGTTCTTCCTAATATCCAAGCTAAACCTCCCCTGGCGCAACTTTAGCACATTCCCCTTTGTCCTGTCACCAGGCACGTGGGAGAATAGACCAACCCCTACCTCGCTACAGCCTCCCTTCAGGTACCTGTAGAGAGCGATAAGGTCACCCCTGAGCCTCCTCTTCTCCAGACTGAACAATCCCAGCTCCTTCAGCCGCTCCTCATAAGACTTGTTCTCCAGACCCCTCACCGTCTTCATTGCCCTTCTCTGGACTCACTCGAGCACCTCAATGTCCTTCTTGTAGTGAGGAGCCCAAAACTGAACACAGTACTCGAGGTGTGGCTTCACCAGAGATGAGTACAGGGGGAAAATCACTTCCCTAGCCCTGCTGGCCACACTGCTTCTTATACAAGCCAGGAAGCTGTTGCCCTTCTTGGCCACCTGAACACACTGCTGGCTCATATTCAGCTGACTATCAACCACTACTCCCAGGTCCTTCTCTGCCAGGCAGCTTACTAATCACTCACCTCCCAAACTCACCTCGCTGCTTGGGGTTGTTGGGCCCCAGGTGCAGGACCCGGCACTTGTCTTTGTTGAACTTCTTATCATTGGCCTCAGCCCATCAGTCCAGCCTATCCAGATCCTCCTTCAGAGCCTTCCTACCTTCAAGCAGATCGACACACGCACCTAACTTGGTGTCATCTGTAAACTTGCTGAGGGTGCACTCGATCCCCTCATCCAGATCATTGATAAATATAGTAAAGAGGACTGGCCGCAGTACTGAGCTCTGGGGGACTCCTTTAGTGACTGGCCTCAAACTGGATTTAACTCCATTCACCACGACTCTTTGGGCCCGGCTACCCAGCCAGTTTCTAACCCAACGAAGCATACGCCAGTCCAAGCCAAGAGCTGCCAGTTTCCTGAGGAGAATACTGTGGGGAACGTTGTCAAATGCGTTACTAAAGTCAAGGTAGACCACATCCACAGACTTATCCTCATCCACCCAGTGTGTCACTTTGTCATAGAAGGAGATCAAGTTTGTCAAGCAGGACCTGCTTTTCATAAACCTATGCTGATTGGGCCTGATTGCCTGGTTGCCCTGCAAGTGCCACATGTGACACTCAGGATAATCTGCTCCATGAGCTTCCCTGGCACTGAGGTCAAACTAACAGGCCTATAGTTTCCCAGGTCTGCTATGGAACAGCTCATCCTGGAGGTCATCTCCAAGCATGTGGAGGATAAGAAGGTGATCAGGAATAGTCAGGTTGGATTCACCAAGGGGAAATCATGTTTAACCAATCTTATACCCTTCTATGATGAGATGACTAGCTGGGTAAATGAGGGGAAAGTAGTGGATGTGGTCTATCTTGACTTCAGTAAGGCTTTTGACACTGTCTCCCATAACATCCTCATAGACAAGCTTGGAAAGTGTGGCCTAGATTGGTGTATGGTGAGGTGGATTGTCAGTTGGCTGTATGACAGCCCTCAGAGAGTCGTGCTCAGAGGTGCAGAATCTAGTTGGAGGCCTGTAGTTAGCGGTGTTCCTGGAGGTCAGTACTGGGTTCAGTGTTCAACTTATTCATCAACGACCTGGATGATGGAACAGAGTACACCCTCAGCAAGTTTGATGATGACATAAAACTGGGAGGAGTGGCTGATACCCCAGAGGGCCATGCTGCCATTCAGCAGGACCGCAACAGGCTGGAAGGCTGTGCCAAGAGGAACCTCATGAAGTTCAACAAGGGCAAGCACAGGGTCCTGCACCTAGGGAAGAATAACCCCAAGCACAGGCTGGGTGCTGGCCTGCAGAAGCACAGCTCTGCAGAGAGAGACTTGGGAGGCCTGGTGGACAGCAGGCTGACCATGAGTCAGCAATGTGCCCTTGTGGCCAAGAAGGCCTGGGGTACATTCAGAAGAGTGTTGCCAGCAGGTCAAGGGAGGTGATCCTCCCCTTCTCAGCCCTGGTGAGGCCACACCTGGAGTATTCTGTCCAGTTCTGGGCTCTCCAGTACAAGAGGGACATGGAGCTACTGGAGGAAATTTAGAGGAGGACTATGAAGATGATTAGAGGACAGGAACAGCTGTTGTACAAGAACAGGCTGAAAGAGCTAGGCCTGTTTAGCCTGGAAAAGAGAAGTCTGAGGGGAGACCTCATTAATGTCTATAAATACCTGAGGGGAGGGTGCTGAGAGGATAGAGACGGTCTCTTTTCAGTTGTGCCCAGCAACAGGACGAGAAGCAACAGGCACAAACTGAAGCCCAGGAGGTTTCGGCTGAATATGAGGGTGACAGAGGACTGGAAAAGGTTGCCCAGAGGTTGTGGAGTCTCATTCTCAGGAGATACTCAAAACCCACCTAGATGCCATCCTGTGCAATGTGATTTAGGTGATCCTGCTCAGCAGGGGGGTTGGAAAGATGAACTTCAGAGGTCCCTTCCAACCTTGGCCATTCTGTGTGATTCTGTAATACAGAAATGTGAATAGAAATATACCTAAGCATATGTTTAAGGATTTTGTTGAACTGTAAACTTGCTCTGTTTGTTGATTATTTGTTGTTTCCTGAGCAAAGCTTAAAGGAGAAATGTTTACCTACATAAACCAGTCAAAAGTGAAGGATGAAATAGCTCCTTCAAATATTTTCAGCTTTTTGGAAACTACTCACAGATGTATACAATTATAAATATACAAGTAAAGGGTCACGGAACAGACATTCTATTCCCTAGGCTAAAGGCTGCAAATACAGAATATATTTATGTACAAACATTTTCCTTTTCCTCTTTCGCCCGCTGCTAGCAGTTTTCCCTAATGGTAATGCCACAAAAGAGAAAAATAAATAAATAAATAAACATGTAAGCACTGGCTGTTTCAAGCTATAATATGTGCAATATTTACTACTGTTTTGGGAATTATAAGTCTAGCTACGTGTTTTAGCATTCTTTCCCAAATTCTTGCACTCGCAAATGTCTCAAAATCATGTTCTGTTATCTATTTATACATCTGTTGCAGAAGCGTTAACTGGGGATTGAACCTTTGCTGTTCCACCTGACATGTTAATATTCTTAGTGTTTAATCCCTAGGCATCATTGTCAGCCTACTCCACTTTTTCTGTTTCAAAATGACAGACATCTGGGCATTGCTTGTGCTCAGTTACTATCAACTTCCTATATCTGAGATCACCTGGCATAAATATCCTCGGAAATGCACACTGACACTGCACAGTTTCCTTCTTCTGTCCTTTCATGAGCAGTTGGTGGGTTGTTTTTCTTGGGGGTGGGAGGGATCTTTAATACTGCCTAAGTTAATATTTTATTAGTATTCTCCCATTTTTTATATATTTTTTTATATTTTTTTTTTTGCCATGCAAAGTGGAAACTTGAAATCTATCATTCAAGCCTCTCAGAGAAGATAGTGGGTAAGGAAAACTCTGCAGGTCTGTTGTGATTTAATTCTGGTAAGCAGCCAAACTCCACACAGCCACTCACTCACTCCACACCCTGTGGGATGGGGAAGAGAGTAGGAAAGACACAACAGATAACATCTGTGGGCTGAGATAAAGACTGTTTAATAGATAGAACAAAATCTGTGCACACAAACAAAGCAAAACAAGGAATTCATTCACTTCTTCCCATCGGCAAGATCGTCAGCCATTTCCAGGAAAGCAGGGCTCATCATGTGTAATGTTTTCTTGGGAAGACAAATGCCATCACTCTCAACATCCCCTTCTCCTACTTCTTTCCCCCCAGCTTTCATTGTTCAGCATGATAGTATGGAATATCACTGGTCAGCCTGGGTAACCTGTCCTGTCTGTGTCCCCTCTCTCAGCTCCCTGTGCACCCCAGCCTCCTTGCTGTCAGGGCAGTGTGAGAAGCCAGAAAGTCCTTGGCTCTGCTCAAACACTGCTCAGCAGCAACTAAAGCATCAATATATTATCAACACTGTTTTCATCATAATGAAGAACATTTAGGTCCTTACCACACTCCTCTATTCACTGATAAGCCATTCAGTTACTGGGCTTCTAAAAATCTTCATTGTGTGCAAAGAGAGATCACCACCCAAAAGACCACTTTAATTTCCCAAAGACTTTAAGATACTTATGTGTGCAGTCAGGTAGTCAACCTGCAAACAACAACTTGAACTTGATGGTAATAGGTATGTGTGACATCCCCTCTCTGCATGTATAAAGGTTTCTTATGATAACTTCGTGATAACTTTTTATATTTTCAGCTGGAGTGCAGAAAGATCTTTATATAAAATACTGAGCTCTCTTTCATGACTTTTTTTATTTTCTAGAAACATATCTCAAAAATAAAGATATAGATGCCTACAGAAAAGTGCTAAAAGCAGTTAACCTGTTTTTTCACCTGTTTTTTCACTCAAGAAAAAATATAACACTGCCTTTTTCACCTCATTGCCAGACATTTCAAGCCTTATCATGTTACCTGACTTGATGGTCTACATGAGAGTAACATGAAAGCAGGCTGAAGAAATAAAAAAAAAAATAATAAAAAAATAAATAAATAAACAAATGTTAAAAAAAAAAAAAAAAAAAAAAAAAAAAGATGTAAGAAGTTCCAAGGAACAGCTCAAAAGTAGGATGACATTCTGATAAAGACACCACTTATCATAGTACAAAGCCATACACCTGTGGGTTGTAGTTTCAGGATAAAACTTCACATATCAACATGTGTACCAGCTCATGCTCTGGAAGTGTTGGCATGTCAGATATGGACAGTATTGCCTGTTCCTCTAGACTTCCTACCATTTCATGCCATTTTTTAATCACTCCAGGATTAGAAATCTCTGCAGATGCCTTGGCAATAGGCAGTCCTAGGAATGGGGGTGAGCAGCTGGTACTCACACGTTGTTTCTGTGATCCACACCTCTCCTATGTAGCAGAGTGCAATATAAGCAAAACCTGCAGCCAAAAGAAAAGAAAATACAGCAGATGGGAATATTGGGTATCAGTTGATGTCATTGCCAGAGAAGGTGTTTACTAGTTTATCCTGAGTTTATATTTATAAGTTCATGTGGAGAGTAGGGGAAAGTAATTGTTTTTTGTTTGATTGATTGATTTTGTGTGTGTGTGTGTTTTGTTTTGTTTTGTTTGTTTATTTGTCTTGTTTTGCTAGTGACTCTAAATGCACACCGATGAATACCTAACTCATAAAACGGGTAGTTTTAACACAAAAGATGCTGACATAATACATAACGTGTACACATTCACTCACATTTTCTATTAAATCACTGTATACCTCAAAGATCGGAAAAAGAAGATCAGACAAAGAAGATCAGAAAAATCTATAGTAAGTACAAGTTTGAAATGTTTATGGAAACTTCTGTCATTACTTATTCTATCCTCTGCACATATTATGAATGCATTAACATATAATTAAAATTTAAAAAGGAGAAGTGAGGGCAGGACAGAGGAGAGGAGGGCAGAGGAGGACAGAAGAGAAGAGGGCAGAGGAGAAGAGGAGAGAGGAGAGGAGAGGACAGGACAGGACATAACAGGACAGGACAGGAAAGGACAGGAGTCATAACATATCACAACTGGAGGATATTGTGCATGTTTTTTTCTCTATTGCTGTTTGGATACAAGCTTCTGCCCCATCCTGTGAGTGCTGCATGTACCACCAAATTTTCTGTTGGTTAAATCAAGGACACTAGGACACAGTTTTGCCAGTCATAGTAGAAGGGATTAGGAAACATATCCCAGAGTAAAGACAATAATAATACTGTTATTGATAAAGCTGTTAGGAAGGAAAAAGTTTCTTTTCAGAAAATAAATGTTTTCTCTCATAATGGCCTAATGTCCTCCACAGAGGACATTAGAGGCTAGAGGTTTGTGAACTCCCTTTCTAGTCCATTGATTGCCCTGGACCATGAACTAATGCCTGTTAAAGATCCACAGATATCAGTAAATATTTATGTGGTTAGCTCATGACAAACTGCTGCTTCTGCACTGATATGAATACTTAGATAGGCTACTTTGCAAACTGAAATGATATTGCTGGCTTGCAAGTGATTCCTACTTGAAAATGTTACCCTGTGCTTTTCCTGCTAATCCCTGTTCATAATTCATATTAGTCAATAAAATGAGGTGTACAGAAGATGCTGGACAAGTTTCTTTTTTTTTTTTTTTTTTTGTTTTTGTTTTTGTTTTTGTTGTTTTTTTTTAGTAATCCATACCACAGTGTCATTAAATGTTTGGAATGCTGTAAAGATAGTGTATAGGATGGTTTTATAGTGTATCATAAAAGAAGAGATGAGCATGTTTGTAAATTTATCCTCAACTGACCATAACATGTTACTGGAATTTGCCACTCTGTTTGTAACCACATTTAATGCACAACAGAGGTGACTGTTTGCTGTACTAAGATGAATTTAAAAATAATAGGTGGGGTACAGTCACACATTCACAGCATCACACAGGTCAGTGCTACTCCACTGTCAAATGACTTTCTTTATCCTACTGAATTTCAAGTGTAAAATCTGTAATGACAACACAAAAACTGGTGTCCTTCTTGTAGCCAGGGGCCCAAAACTGAACACAGTACTCGAGGTGCGGCCTCACCAGAGCCGAGTACAGGGGGACGATCACCTCCCTGGCCCTGCTGGCCACACTGTTTCTTATACAGGCCAGGATGCTGTTGGCCTTCTTGGCCACCTGAGCACACTGCTGGCTCATATTCAGCCGACTATCAACCATCACTCCCAGGTCCTTCTCTGCCTGGCAGCTCTCCAACCACTCACCTCCCAGCCTGTAGCCATGCTTGGGGTTATTGCGCCCCAGGTGCAGGACCCGGCACTTGGCCTTGTTGAACTTCATGCAGTTGACCTCGGCCCATCGGTCCAGCCTATCCAGATCCTCCTGCAGAGCCTTCCTACCCTTGAGCAGATCGACACACGCACCTAACTTGGTGTCATCTGCAAACTTATTGAGGGTGCACTCAATGCCCTCATCCAGATCATCAATGAAGATATTGAAGAGGACCGGCCCCAACACCGAGCCCTGGGGAACGCCACTAGTGACCGGCCTCCAACTGGATTTGACTCCATTTACCACGACTCTTTGGGCCCGGCTATCCAGCCAGTTTCTAACCCAACGAAGCGTGCGCCAGTCCAAGCCAAGAGCAGCCAGTTTCCTGAGGAGAATGCTGTGGGAAACAGTGTCAAAAGCCTTGCCAAAGTCAAGGTAGACCACGTCCACAGCCATTCCCTCATCCACCCAGCGCGTCACTTTGTCATAGAAGGAGATCAGGTTCATCAAGCAGGACCTGCCCTTCATAAACCCATGCTGACTGGCCTGATCGCCTGCTTGCCCTGCAAGTGCTGCGTGATGACTCTCAAGATAATCTGCTCCATGAGCTTCCCTGGCACTGAGGTCAAACTGACAGGCCTGTAGTTTCCTGGGTCAGTCCTCCGGCCCTTCTTGTAGATGGGCGTCACATTTGCTAGCCGCCAGTCAACTGGGACCTCCCCCGATAGCCAGGACTGTTGATAAATGATGGAAAGCGGCTTGGCCAGCACCTCTGCCAGTTCTCTCAGTACCCTTGGGTGGATCCCATCCGGCCCCATTGACTTGTGCACATCCAAGTGCCGTACCAGGCCACCAACCATTTCTTCATGGATATTGAGGGCCACATCTCTCTCCCCATCCCCTTCCACCAGTTCAGGGTACTGGGTATCCAGAGAACAATCGGTATTGCCATTAAAGACTGAGGCGAAGAAGGCAAAACCACATTTGTACCCTGAAGATAAACAGCTTCATCCAAGATATTTAAATAGAGTTCTATAACACAGAGTTCTCTATAAACTTTTTAAAGGGCTTCTTCATATCTTTACTCCCACAAGTACAGGTGTAGTGCAGCTGCACTCTGTTAACTCAATAGCAGAAGAATATCAACTATCTAGAAGCAGTGTAAAATAATTTATTTGTATCTTCACAGAAACAGATTCTCAGCAGGATATCAAATTACTTGTGTGCTAGTTCTTCTCATGATCAGTGTAAACAGGTGGGCTTGACATGGCTAGAATCCCATTTGTTAACCACCTTATCAGTATACAGCCAGTGTCCCTGGCTAATCTACAGAGCAGTTGCACATCAGACCATAGAGAAAAGAACAGAGGTGTGAAGAGAGAAGGATAGGGCAGCTGTACCATTTCTTTCTCAAGCTGATGTTCTGTTGTGTTCTACGCTGAACTCAGTCTGATGTGTAAAATCTCATGTCAAGGGGTTCTAGGAAAAGCAATGTGGTGGAAACACTGGCAGTGTGGAAGTACCAGCAGCTGATGGGATTTGTGAGAGAATGACTGAATCCTAGCCTCAACTCCTAGCTAGTTTCAGGGGACACTACACTTTCTTTACCATAACAGCCAATCAGAAACTTTTAGATAAGTCATTGAAAAGAAAATATATATATATAACCAGTTTGTCAAAAACAAATGAAGAAAATATATAAAGAAAACTTTAACAATAGGTCCAGAAGAATGGAATTGCAGTTTGGAAATAGAGAAGGAAACACCATAGAAATCCTAATAATCATTTACATGGAGATGAGAGACCCAAACCACATCACTATGCAAAATCTGGACTAAAATGAATCTTCATTCTGAATACAGAAGGAGAGATCATATTTCTGGTTTTAAAGAGAAATTCCAGCCTGGTGTTGGGACACTTTCACTATGGATTTCACATTTCACAATGAATTTTTGAAAAATGACTTCCTTATTTAATACAGTTCAGATTTAATCTGTTAGAAATCTATCATGTAGAAAGCAAGGTTCGTGGCAACTCCTGATTCATACATTTTAGTTCACTTATTTGTTCTCTAATGAATTGTATTTCTTGTCTGGAAAGACAGGACAGGTTATACAATACCAAGAAACATACATGAAGTAATTCTAGAGACAGTCTAGCTGTAATGGATAACACAATACCCTGAACTTAATTCTCAAACTAAAAGCTAATTCAATCCTATACCAGGTTCAGCAGATTGAAATTTCTGCCTATTCAGTTCTGAATTATTCCACACATTTTTATGGGAGATACAGTAATATTTCTGTGTTCAGGGTGAAAAGTATGACACTTCTTTGAAGAAAAAATTTGCTAATGCTACTGAATGTCCCTTATTGGTTTGCACATTTACTTAAGCTCTAACCAACACACTCAAAAAATTGCCAATAAAAATAAATAAATTATTATTAATAATAAAAAATAACAAACAGATTTTGTTTGATACAATAGTATCTTCCTGTTAAACTTATACAACTATAAATCTCATATATATCTAGAATACATTACTGATAGCAATAATACAGCACCATAGAGGGATTATATAATAACTAGAGGCTGGTTAAAGCTTCAAATATGGATTCCAGAGCAGAAGCAGCTCACCTCTGTCTCTGCAAAGACAGCCTTGAAAAACTGATACTCATAAGTGTTGCTAGGTTCAGATTATCACAGTATAACCAAAAAATAACCAAAAATATTTTCCTGTATTATTTACAGAATGCACTGCTCATGGGACCTTAACATGCAGTGTTTTACTTCATAAAATGCAATCTAATACCTGGCACTCTCAAATTTATGAAATAGAGATTTTACTATTTTTTTACACATTTTAAATAGATGTATTTATTTAATACCTACAACACAATGACCCTTCTTGCTGTTTTTGTTGTTGTTGTTGCTTCTTTGTTCTGACAATGGGTGCTCAGCCTCTTTCATTCACAAAGTAAAGCTCAGACAACTTAGAACAATCTTTTAGCCACTGCCTCTGTCTACCAGGGAAGCTCTTTCCCAGGAGAAGCACAGGAAGCAGCTGGTTAACAAGATGCAACTGCATGTCATAATATCACAGAGAGTATCAGTGTGGGGCTCTTATTACAATTTAAAGAATTGTTTTAGATTTTTAAAAGAAGCAGAAGTCAGTAAACTCTTTAAGACTAATAAATAAAAAGACTTCAGATTTGAGCAACTGGTTTAGAAAACCAGGGAGACTTGCATATTTATTTATGAGGAACAGAGGATCCATCTTTGTGATGCACTTAGTAAACTGAGTAACTGAGCTGTGGTGTCTGCTTGATACTCATAGCAGTTTCATAATGAGCTGATGACGTATCACATCACCTTGTTATTTCAACAGATATTATACTGTAGTATTATCTCTAATATCAGAAATTTCATTCTGAGTTCAATTTTATTGGTATCTTTGTATGTGATATTTTACATGATTTGGCAGAATATATTACAGCATCCTTTGATTATTCACAAGATTATGTTTTATAGAAGAATGTGATTTGAAGGAATGAATTAGACGAGATCACTTAAATTTGGCTGTGTTAATATTTAACATACACTCATGTACAGTTGTACATGTACTCATACACTCATGTACACTCATGTCAGCTAAACCTCTTGTAAGAAGTATTTTCAGCTGTGCGATGATGCCAGGCTGTCCTATTTACACTACAAAATAATTCAGACTTTTCATTCTTCATATGTTTGAGGGAAACTCCAACTTATAAACTGAAAGACTAATGCTTGGCTTGAAATGTGTATGCAGGCTCTCAATAAATGCCTGCAAGTTCATTTACTGCAACTCCAACCAAAGCTGCAGTAGTCCAGTTACATTGACTATCAGATCTCTGGAACTTGAAATGCCATTTCAAAACAAAACATTGACTAGTAAAGCATTATTCTTCTTTGCTTGGGAAGTAATTTTAAAGTTAATGCCTTATTAGCATTAGGGTATTAATCTAATGGAACAGACATCTCAAGTTCTAGATTTTCCTGAATAGGTCTCAATTAAAATTTAGATTATATAACAAGGGATACCTTTTGCTGGCTTACACACAGGAATTCAGAATGCCAGTTGTGTTGTCTGTCCCTGCAAGACTGGAAGGAGTATAGCATCTGATTAGGTTACCTGAATAATAGCTATAATAACAATAATTCAGCTTTGGAAGGGCTGGAAAAAAAAAAAAAAAAAAAAAAAAAAAAAAAAGGCATTTCCAGAAGATGAACAAAGATGAATGCAATGAGAAAGCAAAAGGTGAGTACAAATGTTAGCACACAGAAACATTGAATCCACAAGTGAGTAAGTTCAGGAAATGTGATAACAAATAAATTTATTTGTTTATGGAAAGACTGAAGAAAAAAAATAATGAAAAAGCAGATGATAGCATTAGAAAGCACAACAGATGGAGACGGGTTATGCATGCTGACTTTAGATCAAAATGTCTTAAGCTATTCCAGAATAATTTGGAATGTATTGGATAAAATTGCTCTTCTCTCAGATGCCAAAAACTTTTCACATTCATGATCTGGTAAATGTTTGCCAGGATTACAAGTACAAACCTAAGAAATATTTACAGTTCTGAGAAGAGAGGATGAAAATAAACTGTACTGAAATTCTATAGATATTTGCCTTGCTTGGTGCTTTAAGTCTCACAGCAATACTTCCCTTCTGTAAAGAAGAAACAGTACACACAGTGTGAAATAGAACACTCAGAAGTCATATTTTTATATAATAGTTCTTCTGGGAAGTGAAAATCCCTTTCAAAAGAATGGCAAAAGCTTCCTGGAAAGTACATGATATAAAGAGGTCAAGAGAAGAGGCAAGATTTCCTTGCTGGTAAGTTCAAACTGTACCCTACAGAAATGTAGATTTCATTCATAATTAAGGCTTCATCTCATGTTCCCCACACAGCAAATATCACATTTCAGGAACAACTTTTTAAAGATTTTGGCATCATTTTTTATTATATTACAAATCAGTAAGTACTAAAGCACATGATTCAAAGACTGCTTGACTTGAGATTTCAGGCACAGGAGAAAATTTTTAGCATATCATAAAATTTCACCATCACTTCTTCAAAAGGTTTTCTACCACACAAGGCTCATAAGAGACTAACTGATATGAAATCAATGCCTTGTAATGTTCGACAAGATTGAAAAAAAATGTTCTGTTCAGTATAAAGCAAAATTAAAAATTTATGTTATTTTATTTTCTGAATAACAGTAAAAGTACAAATTTGCTGTCTGGGACGTTAATGTTGCATGTAGCAAGAGGTATCCAACATAATCATTTAAAAACTTTGCTTCCTTCAACTTGTATTCCTTGACATGAAAACTGTTAGAAAATAATTCCAAGTAGAAACTATTTAGAAAAGGACAGCTGGTGGATGCCTTCAAAAATGAGTAACAACTTGTCTAGATACTCTTTTACTAGGTATCAAATTGTTGCTGTACATCATTTGATATTTATGGGGCAGGAAACAAATGCATATTACAAAAAACCCAAGCAGAGTTGTGCTCCCATCACATGTATCATTTCTGATAGTGTCAATTACATACTGAAATCAATTGGAAAGATAGTGCAAGATGCTGTGGAATTGTCTCTCTTCAGGAAAACAGGAGGTACCAGGGTTTCCTCAAATTGTCAATCCTTACCTAAAAATAAATAAATAAATAAATAAAAATAAAAATAAAAATAAATGAGAGAGGGAGAGACAGAGACAGACAGACAGTGAGAAAAGGGGTTGAGAGAAAAGAAGAAATACAAAGAAATAAGAAAGGCACAAAAGGTAAACATACATATATATAAAGTACAGTATCATTACCAAAGGAGTAGTGCAAATCATGTGTCTCAATGCCTACTGTATAAATATATATATTTTGGAAGATGGAGGAGATCTTATAAATACAAATGAGGTTCACTTAACATTCATCATTAGAAATGACACTAGAGATGTCAGCTGCAAGACTATTCATTTTCTTTACCTGTGGTATGAACCAAAACAACTCTGTTCTTAGCACAATTACTCATAGTAATATGGTTTTAAAATAATATTAGGACTTTTATGAAGCATTACAATTTCAAATTCTACCATTCACTTTCACATTAACTAGTACTTTAATCTGTGCAGAACCGAGCTGTTATTGCAGCAATTTGTAAAGTAAATGAAGAGATAATATAGACTATAACCCTTAAGTTTTAATAAAGATTATGAAGGTATTTAAATATATATATATATATATATATAAATAATTTGTGCACAAGAAAAGAGTGGAATATCACTAGGAAGTTTAGCGGGACAAGGTTTTGTTCAAAATAAAAAGTGGAGAGACAGAATATTGACTTGAAAACTAAAATCATGTTAAGTGATACACATTTTATATATGGATGTTATGGTTTAACCCAGCAGGCATTTGCTCAGTTTCCCTAGGTAAGATGGAGGCAAAAGAGAGGTAAAAGAGAGGTTGAGCTAAGGAAAGGTCACTAGGTAAAGCAAAAGCTGTGCAGGTAAGCAAAGCAATAAATAAATAAATAAATAAATAAAAGTCTGCTGCTTCCCAGAGGCAGGCAGGTGTTCAGCCACTTAACGCAGGGCTCATCAAGTATAATTGTTTGTTGGGAAGACAAACACCATCACTCTGAACATCCCTCCCTTCCTCCTTCTTTATCCCGGTTTTATTTCTTCTGAGCATGGTGCCATGTGGTATGGGACATCCCTTTGGCCAGTCTAGGCCAGCTGTCCTGTTTGTGTCCCCTCCCAGCTCCTTGTGCAGTCCCAGCCTCCTTGCTGGCAGGGCAGCACGAGAAGCTGAAAAGGCCTTGGCTCTATGCAAGCAACTACTCTGCAACAACTGAAAACATCAGTATGTTATCACCACTATTTTAATCAAAAATCCCAAACACAGAATTATGTGAGACTCTACAAAGAAAATTCACTCTATCCCAGCTAAAACGATGACAGTGGGCCAATAAATTAACATCATATACTGTCTAAAATATATTTCAACAATGAAGGCAACATTAACAAGGAGAAATACTATATTTTATTAGAATAGTTATACCAGTCAATAAATATATATATATATATATATAAAAGTTGGAATCCATCTGAATAAATAATCTTGTCTAGCACACAAATGGACACATACATACAGATATACCCATGCTGCTGTACTGGGTCTGGCTGGAATGGAGTTAACTTTCTCTGCAGCATCCCATACAGTGCTGTGCCCTGCACTTGTAGCTAGAACAGCAGTGGTATCACACCAGTGTTTTGTCTAACACTGAGCAGTGCTGGCACAGCATCAAGACTCCCTCCAACCCTCCTGAGAGCTCATAGGCTGGGAGTGGGCAAGAAGTGGGGAGGGGACATCACCAGGGCAGCTGACCTAAACAGACCAAAGAGATATTCCATGCCATCTGATATCACACTCTGCAATAAAAGGTGGAAAATGGAAAAAAGCCCTGCTTCCCAGGATGTGGCCATACATTGCTCATTGATGGCAAGCAGAGAATTTTATTTTCTCCTTCCTGTGATTCCCTGTGATTCTGCATGGCCTTTGGTTTTGGTTTTGGTTTTTCCTCTTCCTTTTTCCCTTTAATTAAATTATTCTTACCTTAATCTGTGACCTTTTTTTCCTTCCCAGCACACTTTCTTCTCCCCTCCACCCCCCGCTTCTTTTGAGGAGGAGGAGTGAGAGAGCAGTTGTGGTAGAGTATGGCTGCCCAACAGGGTAAAACCACCACAGCTGTTGATTAAGCAGTGTATTACTTAGACTTCTTTTAAAATGCCAGGTCTGTTGTTTTCAGCACTTTTTGGCCTGTTTTGTAACACATAAACTTCCGCAAGAGAAAATATCTTAGGTGTTATACCAATAAAATGAAGCAAAAGCTCTGAGGTTGCGTAAAAGTATATTTTTTTATCTTTTATTTTTTTTTTCCTAAACTGAGCATAGAGAGTAACATCCAAAAATTCACAGTGCATGACATCATCTGAGTCCTACGGTGGTAGTTCACAGAAGTTGGAAAATAATGCATCTTGATTCAATCTACCAAAAAATAAAATCAGTCCAACCTTGTTCTAGAGACATTCCTGATGACAAACAGGAGTATCTGTGTTTTCCAACAAAGAAGAGTAAAAATAACAACTACAAAAATCTGTGGAGTCATTCCACTGTAAAATATGACACTTTGGGACATTTGTCTTTGTAAAAATTGGGAACTCTGCCTGATTTACTGGCTTCCAGTTCACTGGATGTACCCAGAAATTTCAGAGAATCACTTGTTAATGAGGTTAGTGTTGTAGAGCTCCTGAACTTTTTAGGAGATGCAACAAGGACAACTGAGGGTTGTCACCCTGAACACACTGTCATTCTGCTGGAAGTATTTTTGGAATAGTAAATTTTGAAAAGGGAAAAATGTCTACTTAAAGTGAATATTTGAATGTAATAGTAAGAGATATGAACAGAGGGGTGCATTCTCACCTTTGCTATTGGTAGTTCCAGTAGGGCAAAGTAGTACGGCTTCAACCTAGGAAATGTGAAATGCCAAGGTATGAAAATGAAGCACAGAAAAAAAAAATAATAATAATAAATAAAATCCTATAATAATAGGAAAGCAGATAACAGAATCTGGAACTGTTGTTCCTAAAAAGACATTTGCTTACTGCAGAGCAGGAATTTTTGATTCTGCAATATTAAGCAAGTAAAAACATATTGTCATTGCCAGAAGTTAGAGTAGAATCAGTGAAAATAAATTAATTGGAGCTAGTCCAGATAAAGACATCTAGAATTCCTGAAGGCATTTTACAGACCATAAAGTAAGCTCAGAAGTGTTGAGGATGCTGAGGGAGGGAATTATTTTTTCATCTCTTGTGTTTTTTCTTGAGTAAACAACAATGATCCTTTTATAAATCTTTGTTTCAAGCACATTAACTGCTTCAAACACAGGACTTGTTTTAAACAATAACAAAAGTATTCATAATAATAATGGTTTGGGTTTCAGCTACTGGAGTGCTGAAAGACACCAGAATAGACATCTGGAGTCTGGGTAAGTTGGAACACAAGTGGCAATTCCTTGCCAAAGTACCAGAAATGTCAGAGGTGAATGCTGAAGCTTTCTGAAGCTTTGTGGATGCAGCCTGAACATGCTCAGGGTAGCTCATGGTAGCATAGGTCAAACCCAGCTGCACAGTGATCATTCTCAAAGTAAAGCTCACATAAGGAGACTGAGACACATGGATATAGACTATGACAGAGTTAATCACTGTGGGAGAGTCTTACCTGATTGCTATATTTGAGTGATGAACTTCAAACTTCATAAAGAAATTTTGGATTTTAAAAACATAATCCTTAGAAAACAGTAACTGGTAACTTTATCCAGAAACACAGGCACATAAATCATATTCATATTTGAAATTTATCAATTTTCAGTCAGACAAGACAGATGATTTCAAACTCTTATGGATAAAGACATTGACATTTAGCTACCAATTACTTGTGTTTATTAAATAAATGTGAAATTCACGGATTTTATAATTTGTTTTGTTCCCATTTGGCTTAAAACAATATACAAATTGGCAACATGAGAAAAGTGAGAAATGCATTGTCTCCTTTATAAACACAGAATACAAAGCTTTTTAGCAAGGTCAACAGGCACCTACTTCAGCTGATAAAAACAGGAATGTCCCTTGTGGAATACTATTAACCCCTTTACCAACATGTCAATAATGTCATACTCCAGATACTTTTTTTTTTTAAATGTGTAGTTTGCACAGTGTACTTTTTTCTCTGTCAGTTAAACAGAGAAGCTCTGCCAGCTCAGCCAGTGTAAAGGATTTACATACCATTCATATGAAATTTTAATAAATTGTCATAAAGAATGTCTTTGAAGCTCAGAAACAAAACATTTTTTCAATGTAAAAACATGTATTAAATGGAAAATAATATAATTGAAATGCTCTTTCACAGTTGTACATAGATAGTAATCAATATATCCTTGGTCAACACATAAATATAGAAACATTTACATGTTTTAATTCTCTTTAGTTTTTTGGAATCTTTACCTCACCAATAAATGCAAAACATGATTCACCATGAAACATACTTCCTTACTACTTAAGCTACAGCATGGATATCTAAATGTAGTTAATAGATATAAAATAAGTATATACAGCTTTTTTTTATTTATTTTTTTGACTTTCCAAAGTTGTTTGTTATATCAATGCTGATTTTAATGTATCTTTTAGTCTAATTTTCTTATTTTCAGTTTGAAAAGGGAAAAGGGAAAAATATGTACTTTATATGAATATTTTAATGTAATTGTAAGAGACCTGAACAGAGGAGAGAAGCTTTCTCACCTTTGCTACTATTCATTCCAGTAAGGTAATTGATTTCATCATGCACTGAGGTTCAACAAAACTTTAAGGTAGAGATTCATGTCCCCTAGCTTTGGCCATCCAAAGGTCAAGTATCCAGGCTAAGCTTGTCCTATTTCCCAATAGTCAATGGAGAGAAAGAGTGAGGGTACATCCATACAGCCATACGGCATGTAATCATGTTGTATTTTCACATTATACCTCCTAATCAGATAGCCTTAGCTGTCTCAGAAGGACTGTCTACTTGTTTTGATAGCAGATCAGGAGTAACACCTGACTGAATTTGTATTAGTCATATTACATTTACGCACTACCCTCACAGTGAGGCCTATTGAAACCATCAACTTTTAGAGTCAAGTATACTTATCTTGAACAATCCATCCCCCAGCTGTGCCTACATCTCTTCATTTACTGTGTAGCGAATTCTTGTCTAAGGTGGGATTCAGTCACTTTAGCAATTCAGTAAAGAAAGAAATGTGTTACAAAATGAGAGTTCATCTCATTTATTCCATGAATGAGCACTCTCTTTCAGAGGTATCTGTCATCTCTTCCTTAGCAAGAGACTTCATGTAACACTGGGGGTCTGCATTTCACACACGTAAATTTCACACAGGTAAAGCTGAAGTGGAAGAATTACACCTGAAGTAATTTGCTAATTAAGGATGAAAATACATTGTTTTTTTACATTATATGATGGAGTCAGTAGAGCAATTGTTTGGTGTAACAGTAAAAAGAAAGTGAATTATTAATGTGCCAAATAAAATATTCTACATCAAAGGTTTAAAAGTTCAAAATTTAAAAATGTAGAATTCAATAGAAATGATGGAACCTTAATTAAAGACTGGTAATCTTTCCACAGTATTTATTTTTCCATTCTTCATAAGATCAAATACCTAATAGATATTGATGAAAATTTATTAATTTGCTATGGTTAGCTCAAAAAAAAAAAAAAAAAAAAAAAAATCCCACTCTACTAACATTCTCTCTGTGAAATTTATTTTGGTTGTAACATTTATATTGGGTCATATTCACTTGGCATTCACAGGAGCAGAAACTCTTTCCATACATCCACCCTTGTTGTTGTTTAACTGCTCTACTTACTGCTACAATCTACTGTCACAACAACATTTTGAATTTCTTATCAGACCTTCTTATTTTGCTTCCCTATTTCCTACCATTGTTTTTGCTATGGAGACATCTACCTGCACATCCCTTAAGTAAGCCCAGTGAGATGCAACCTGAGCTCCTAGTAAATCACATTGCTCATCACCTTGAGATGCGACAGTCAAAAATTGTGTGTCAACAAGGTATCAGATGGTTATTAGCCTAATGATTATTGTTCAGTAAAAGAGGACTAGCCGGAAGTATCATCTTAATTCAAGATGATGAAGACTGTGTTTCTGAAGGGACCTGGGATAACATCACCCCACTATGCCTGCTGCTTGTTTGGATAATACTGGGGCTCCATAAGCACCATGCAGAAGCATTCAAAGAAGGTGGTATTCTCCTGACCTGATTTGGGATCTCCACTCCTGTGAAGGACACATTTAGGGATACACCCTGTCTGCACAAAAAAAGGTGCCTATATATCTACACAGGTTTGAAGCACACTCTCTAGAGCCCATGGAAAGCAACAGATGCTCTACGTGTCGCTTCAGACAAGATGAATCATACCCTTAGAATGTCAGTGTCTCTGTGTTGGACTGAAAAAGTCCTAAGCAACTGCCCTGAATTACTGGCCCTGAGTAATTCAACACAATTCAATGTTTCAGACCTATTGTTTTTATCATCCTCTGGAAGGGCGATTCAGTGCACCTGAATTGTATGCTGAACATTGATAGTCTTGATATACCTTATCAAACAGGTTTTGAGGTGCTAATATATCTTTACTGAGTAATCCACTTCCTGTTACACACTTTTGCCAGATTGCCATGAAAATATATGACATTTACTCCGACGACAAAGCCCGTTATCATTCCAGGGGTACCGTGTCTGAGGTTGATAACCACCCAACCATTCATGCATTACTGCCAAAAGTCATAGCAGGTTGAAATTTCTGTGGGAAGAAACTTGTGTTATATCTGCATACACTTTAGGAAGGTAGAAATTGATCTTAAATCTATCCCAAGAGTAGGAACCATATGCTCTGTGAATTGAACAGCAGTTCAGAGGTTAGAGGTTATCTGTAATCTCTGGAAAATAACTGACAACATCTGAAAGCAGTACAAAAACAAAGCAAATACTTCTGAAAACTCTATTATGCCTTTCAAGCTAGTACATGAGAAAAACTCTTATTTCCTGTCATAAATGTATGCTTCCATAAACCTTCAATAATCATTCCATCCTTACTTCTCAGAGTGTAATCACTGTTATTTACACAGATCACACCGTTCTTTTTCTGTCTGCATAATTTTTTAAAAACTGGGAATTTCTGCTGACTTTGATGGATAAGCCAGCTCAATGGATTTTGAAAGGAGTCTGCACTGACAGGGATATTTTCAGAAATACTCTGCTAACTTGTACATTGGTGAAGCTAGTGAGAGCAACAGACATGCATGACACAATTGATTCAAAATTAAATTTAATAGGCAAAATATAAAGATGCTTGTATTGTAAACTGATGCAATCACAAATTACTGTTAGAAAGTGTAAATGTTTATGACTTTTTTTTAATAGAATTCATGTTTTGTTATTGGACAATAAATCAGAAGTAATACTTTGGAACTAGCAAGTTAAGAGCAGTATGTTTTTTACATTAATAAACAAGACTTATTCATGAGACCACTATTAAATAGAATATTAAATGAAAACACTGCAATAATGGTCTAGATTCCTAATATTTCAGCTGTGTGAAAGATTTCTGATAAAACATCTCCATGTTACTTATGGAAAAACTTTGTAAATTGTGATTTCCCCTAATCTTTATTGTCAGAGACCTTGCACTTATCACAGAATCTCAGAATGGCTTGAGTCAGAAGAGACCTCAAAGATATCTAGTTCCAACCACCCAACATAGGCAGGGACACCACCCACTAGATCAGGTTGCTTGGGGATTCATCTAACCTGGTCTTGAACACCTGCAGGGATGGGGCATCCACCACCTCTCTGGGCAACCTATTCCAGTGTCTCACCACCCTCTGAGTGAAGAATTCTAATCTAATCTAAATCTCCCCTCTTTCAGTTTGAAAACTGAAACTTTCTCCCTTGCCCTGTCATTGCCCCCAACTGAGCAAAGAGTCACTCTCCATCTTTTTTATAAGCCCCCTTCAAGTACTGAAAGGCTGCAATAAGCTCACGCCTTCTCTTCTGTGGGCTGATCAGCCCCAGTTCCCTCAGCCTTTCTTCATAAGAGAAGTGCTCCTGACCTTTGATCATTTTTGTGGCCCTCCTCTGGACCCACTCTAACAGATCAACATCCTTCTTGTGCTGAGGGCTCCAGATCTGGATGCAGTACTCCAAGTGGGGCCTCATAAGAGCAGAGAAGAGGGTGACAATCACTTTCCTCAACCTGCTGACCACTCCTGTGTTGATGCAGCCCAGGATGTAGTTGGCCTTCTAGGCTGCAAACTGAGTTCTTCTCCCAGTCTGTACTTGTGTCCAGGATTGCCCTGACCCAGGTGCAGCACCTTGCACTTGGACTTATTGAACCTCATGAGGTTCACATGGGCCCATATCTCAAGCTTTTCCATGTCCCTTTGGATGGCGTCCCCTCCTTCTGGTGTATTAACTGCACCATTCAGCTTGGTGTCATCTGCAAACTTGCTGAGGGTGCACTCAATCCCACCATCTATGTCACTGATAAAGATATTAAACAGTGCTGTTCCAAGGACAGACCCCTGAGAGACACCAGTCATCAACGGCCTCCACATAGAGCTATTGACCACCACTCTCGGGGTGCGACCTTCAAGCCAACTCTTTATCCACTGAATAGTCCACCCTTCAAATTCATACCTCTGCAATTTGAAGAACATGATGTCATGAGGCACCAAGTCAAAGGCCTTGCAGAAGTCCAGGTAGATGACATCAGTCAGTATTCCTTTGTCAACTTATGCAGTCACTCCATCATAGAAAGCTACCAGATTGGTCAGGCACAGCTTACCCTTGGTGAAGCCATGCTGGCTGTCTTGGATCACCTTTGTCTTGCATGTGCCTTGTCATTGTTTCCAGAAGGATCTTTTCCATGATCTTTTTCATCTTTTCTTGCCAGGCAATGAGGTGAGGCTCACCAGTCTGTAGTTCCCTGGGTCCTCCTTTCTACCCTTTTTAAAAATGGGAGTGATGTTTCCCTTTTTCTAGTCACCAGGGACTTCACCTGACTGCCAAGACTTTTCAAATATGATGGAGAGAGGCTTGACAACTCCATCAACCAATTCCTTCAGGACCCTGGTATACATGTCATCAGGCCTCATGAACTTGTATCTGTTTCATCAAGTGGTTTTGAATCTGCTCTTCAATTACTGTGTGGGGGACTTTGCACCCCCAGCTTCCATCTACGGGTTCAGGTAAACAAGACATGTGGGAAGACTAACTTTCTGTGAAGACTGAGGCAAAGAAGTTGTTGAGTACCTCTGCCTTCTCCATGTCTGTCAGTACCAGTTCACCCTTCTCATCCATCAGAGGGGGTACCCTCTCCTTGGCCTTTCTTTTCTGAGCAAAGTACCAATAGAATCCCTTCCTGCTTTTCTTTGCATTCCT
Source organism: Oxyura jamaicensis (assembly GCF_011077185.1). Taxonomy (NCBI): domain Eukaryota; kingdom Metazoa; phylum Chordata; class Aves; order Anseriformes; family Anatidae; genus Oxyura; species Oxyura jamaicensis. The sequence goes on from NC_048893.1 coordinate 34,174,987, forward strand.
TGCCAAGCTCAGTTCCATCCATGCCTTGCCTTTCACTATCCCATCCCTGCACATCCAGACTGCATCCCTGTACTCTTCCCAGAACACGTCTCTGCTTCCACTATCTGTGCATTTCCTTTCTGTGCCTCAGTTTGACCAGCAGGTCCTTGCTCAGACATTCCAGTTGTCTGACCTCCCTGTCCATGTTTTTATGCAGGGGGATTGAGAATTCTTGCATTTTAAGGAAAACATCCTTAAAGAGTCGCCAGCTCTGTTCAGCTCCTTTGTCTCTAAGGACAGTGTTCCATGGGATCTTATCTACTAGGTCTTTAATTAGCTTGAAATTCACTCTTCAGAAGTTCAGGGTCCTGACTTTGCTCTTTGCAGGGCCTGTAAACCTTGAGGTCACAAACTCTACCAGAGTGTGGTCACTGCAGCCCAGACTGCCTTCAGTCTTGACCTCTTTAATGAGCTCTTTCGTGTTGGTGAGCACCAGGTTCAGTAATGCTTATCCTCTGGTTGGTTTGTCTAATACCTGGATAAGGATGTTATCCTCAACATACTCTAGGAATCTCCTCAATTGCTTACAGCCTGCTGCATAGTTTTACCATCAGACAGCCAGGTGGCTGAAGTCCCCCATCAGGATGAGAGCTTGTGACCAAGGCACCTATGTAGTTGAGGCAAGAATGTCTTATCCACAGGCTCCCCTTGATCAGGTGCCCTTTAGTAGACTCCCTACCACAATCTGTCCTTTATTGGTGTGGTCTTTAACTCTCACCTTCAAGCTCTCAACCTGTCTGTGGCTGTTACTCAGAGGCAACTCTTCATAATCAATCCCTTTCCTATGTAGAGAGCAACACCCCTCCCTTCCTTCTCTGTTTATCCTTTCTGAGGAGTTTGTAGCCCTCTATTCCAATGTTGCAGTTATGTGATCCATCCCACCACATTTCCGTGAGAGCAATTAGGTCATATTTATCTAATTGCACCACGGTTTCCAATTCCTCTTGCTTATTTCCCAGGCTGCATGCACTGGTGTAGAGGCACTTCAGTTGGGCAATCGGTTGTATCACATTTCCAAAACCCTTCCTGATTGTATTGATCTGCACTTCATACAGAAATCAAACTGTAGAAAAGATTCTGTACCCATAGAACCGTATTCTACAATATGACCTACTTGAAGTATTAACACTACACTCAGAAACTTTTGTCCTCCCCTAACAGTCACTATCAAACCAGCAGGTACTATAAAATACTTTGTGAGGGAATAGGTCACTGCTTACCTGACTAAAACTGAACCCCTTTTATAATGTAGCTCACACAGGCCTCAACTCAGAAAACTGCCTCTATTTCTCGGTGCACCTAAGTGTGTATTTGTCTTTAGGCACACACACTTATACTGCACAGTGCCTTAAGTGTCTTAACCTTCATAATGCTAAGGGCCTTCCATTTGCAATTCTGTAGTCTGACTTTTACTTCCAGCTCTGCAACCTCTCACCTAAGCTGATGTAGCAGGATTTTTTTCCTTTTGTTCCTAAGCTATTTTTCTCATGTTATTCTCTCAGCCTTGCACCTGCCAACCCCAATATTGTATAGATGTTTCTCTTTGGGAAACAACTTCCACTGGAATGAGAATGACTCCACCACATACACATTCACCTTCCCTACTACTTGTTTTGTAGCTTTTAGCTTATACTGCAATAATACAAGGACTTAGTGAAAAACATTGAAGATAATAGTCTATCCTATTCTATAGTTCTATTCTATTGTCATAAATCACTGATAAGCATTATCCAATAACATATGTACCCCAAACTGAGCAACTGATGTGTGCAACATATGTACCTGATTAAGCATGTTCCAAAGAGTTCTACAAGCATCATAAACATAAAGAGTGAGTTTGTCCAGGTCCTGAAGAAAACTATACAGCACCAGAGAAAAAGCATGGCAGAAAAAAAAAAAACATTATCAGCAGCAGCACCTGCTTCATTGCTGCACTGGATGAACTGCTGAATTGGAGAGGATGTAAGGATGATCTCTGGAGAACCCACCTCTTCATCTCCCAGCTGGCCACTGAGGACCTCTCTCTCTCTTCTCTCATTTTTCTGAATTTTTCCCTTGTAAAGTAACTTGGAAGTCAATTTATGTCATCAGCCATGGATCTCGCGAATAAAACTTTGACAAAAAGTTGACATTGACAGGCCAGCCAGGTGAACAAATCTCTAGGCTTCGCTGACTATATTGACTGTCAACTAAAAAGAGAGTTTACGCACCACAAGCATCTAGAGTCAGCTGCCTTAATCTCAGTCTGGACCTGTCCCTCCTGTCTCTTCATGTTCCATATACCATGAAACAATACATACAAACCAAATGAAGTGCTTTATCAAGTATGACCATTATTAAATACAAATCCAAACTTATTCCAGTGTGATACTGATCTAAATGAGGTTTCAAAAGAAACATGAATGCTTTCTCTTTGGCTGAGAAAGAATAGTTTACCCAGTCCTAAATCTGACGGTGAATGAGTATACATATTTCCAAGTATATCAACTCATTTTGAAAGCCAACTGGCAATAGCACCATGAAACATTTTAGGATACCTCCTGATGTATTTTCCATGAGAGGAACTCCCTTTCCTTTTTAAATATGTATGTAAATACCCAGTGTTAACTTTCAGAAAAAAAGTCCTCCAAAACTACTATGCAAAAATGTTTATATTTTTAAACTGAGTATTTATTAAAAAAAAAAAAAAAAAAAAAAAAAAAAAAAAAGTATATATATTTGCCATTGCCTCCTGAAGCCTCAGGCTTCCATGACAAGCATAATATTCTTTGTTTTCTCTTTAATATTTCTGTATGGCACTGATATCTTTGAATGCCATGTGATATAAAGTACAGAATTTGACTCCGAGCTAGTATTAATATGCTTTCTGAAGAGGTACAAAACATGATTTGTCCTTGTCTATATTTGCACTCAAACCATTTTAACATTTCTTTAGTTATATGCATTGCTAACATCTTTTGTTAGCAACAGGTAATTTTCATAGCAGAAAAGGATGGAGAACCTAACCTCCTAACACTTGAAATCTGAAATAAAAAGGCACACAGCTAAAGGCCTGAAAATGCTTGAACTCCAGCAGCATAAGCTTTTCCCAAACCTTTACAATGGGCACAAATTTGCACTTTAGTGTGATAGGAATGGAACTAAGGAAGGATCTTTTCTTCTTATTGCCCCTTCCGAAAAAATAACAAGACCTTTGCAAAGATGAGTGTTAGTTTGCTAATCATGTTGGTTTCCACAGTTATTAGCAATGCACTTTAAAATCACTATGTGACACCCAGTAAGAAAACTACATACATGTGAACTATGCCAGACAAAAAAGTGCTCTGAGGCTCAGCTTTCCTTTGGATTTCCCTGTGTGGAGATCTTCAAACCACTGATCTAAAACTGACTCCATTTCTCACTTTATAGGAGGTTTTCAGAACGCTGCAGCACTCAGCCTCCCCAAAACTCCGTGTATCTGATCTGTGTGTCATTGTAGCTGTTGTTACTGAGGGCAGAGTCTCAGAAGTTTTCAAATGATCTGTAGCTGTACCAAAGGTACTTCTGGCATTACAATATTAAAATAATGCTATTTGGCTAATATAGGATGATATAATGATAGGGGATTACAATTTTAAAAAAGAAAAAAAGAAAAAAAAAAAGAAAAAAAAAAGAAGCATGGAAAGCAAAAAAAAAAAAAAAAAAAAAAAAAAAGGAAATGAAACATTTCAAATACAGGTCAATGAAAAATGAAGTTACCTTAACAGGCTCACTAATAAAAACAGGATAAATCAAGGAAATACAGTGTATAGAAATGTAATTTGTACAAGAGTGTGACTGTTGAAATTTAGTTGATGAATGAAAACACTGTTGATTAAAGAGAGATAGTATACAAATCACAGAGTAAGAAGATTAAAGGGATAAATGATTTAAGCTAGCATCAAATAAAAATGAGCAATTGAACGAACTTGTTCAAAGTCCTTTTGTCTATAGTGCTTGAATGACTGCCAGGTCTAACTGCTGAGGTTCCCACAACTCCCTGTTGGTTTGCCATCAGAGTTTATAGCTGCTTGTTGCTATGTGAACAAAAAGAAGTGCAATGAGCCTCCCAGATGTCCTCCTCTGTTTTCCCATGGCCCTGATGCATCTTCTGGGATTCCACTTGGTACCTCAGCTTTAATATGAGTACTGACCATATTACAAGTACAACAGGACATTCATTTATACCAGGAAAGCTCTGCTTTGAATACAAGCAAAGCAATCCTGCACACCTAGACAGATGTGTTATCCAGAAAATAAATAAATAAGACCTTGAGTTTTGACCTGGCTTTTCCAAATAGCATATGAGCAACTACTTCTATTGCTTTTCAAAACTCTACGCTGAATGATGAGTAGCATGCACAATTCTCAAAGGGCCATCAAACAGCTACTCCTCAAAGTCATAATAACAGGGACTTCTCAAATCAAATCAGACTGATATTTGCCCATGTTAATGAGCTCACTGCTTGCATGTAAATTAAGTTTTAATTTATTTTAAACCTTTCCTGTTTCATCTTGATAATCCAAGAATTATAAACAAAAGAAAAGAGAGAGAAGAAGAAAACTTTAGAAACAGCCTCCATGTTTACATGCTGATGCAGGCTGTTTCTCCTGCACTCTGTGGAGAGAGCTCATTTCTGTATAGCACGAGCACATTTAAAAGTTAAATTAAATACAGCTAAGAGTGTGAGAATAAAGACGAACAAAATTCATTATAAAACCCTCTTGCTTTCTCTCAAGACAACATTGAAGAACTCTAAGGAAGCTCCAATTGATAAACTACACCACACAGCTTCAGAACTTAAACAAACTACTTTGGTTTGCAGCTCCCAAGGAATTTTTATTAGAAAAAAAGCATAGCTGTGGAACAGTGAAGGATTTCTCAAATCTCAGTTCAATCAACTGCTCGGTAACAGAGCAGTTATTAGCTTTAAAGAAGAAAGACCTAGAATTTGTACCTTACTTCTTAGTATCAATTTAGAAAATGCTATGGGAAAATACAGTTTAATAAATAATGGAACAAATCTTTTCAGAAATGTTAAGTAAGGAAATGTACATCCTCTAACACTTATGCTATAAAATTATGCTATAAAATTAAGGAGAAATTTAGTAGAAGAAATTCTCTGGATACTGAGAAATATATTTAATTACCTTCTCTTCCAAATAAACTAGTTTGCAGTAATGTATCAGGAACCTAGCTTTTCCTTTTTTCTTTTCTTTATTTTTTTATTTTTTTATTTTTTCTTTCAAAGGAAATCAGAACCAAAGCTGTTGGCACTTATGAGAGGGGGAAGTGTATGAGGTGACACATATAAGAGTATTCTGGTTCCCACTGGTAAACTATCTCAGAACTTATCTGGAGTCCTCAGTGTGGAGAGTTATCCAAGGTAAGTTAGGCAAAGTGAGTATTTTCACTTGAGCATATTCTTCAGTCAAACTTCCTAATCTAGGAGAATGTCATTCTTTTGGTGTGATCAGCTAACCCAATATAACTACATGCAATCATAAGAGTCTTCAAAAGCAATTCAGTTCAGCTATTTTGAAGGACCATTTGATTCCCATTTTTCTCTTTTTTACATGTTTCTTGTGCTAAAAACAGATACTTATTAAACCAATTCTCATGGATTCTCACCTTTGAAACCAAGAAGGGAATATATTATGAATGTTTATTTTACACTCAAAAACTGCATATGGAATTGATGAAAGGATTACCTGATCTAACTTCAACATTTATCCCAAAGAAGAATATCCTTTTTTTGATTAATATAATACAGAAAATAACTATTTATAAATACAGTTTAGGTAAGCAGTACTAAAAACAAATTAACCAACTATTCCAAATATATTTTATTTCAGCTGGTTTCTGTTCTCCACCTGCTAGCAATCAAAAGGAAGTTTCACAGCTTCTGTGTCCAACCGTTTATTTGTACTTAACCTTTAACACTTAATTTCAGCAAATGTAGAATACAGAGTCGGTTATGATGTATCTTAGCTTTGATGATTAAATGGAAGGCAGCAACAGATAGCATGAGGAACAAAGAGGAAGAATGCAGTACTGGAAGTTGCTGTCAGCAAGGGTAATGTTACATCTGAACCACTATTCAGATCACCTGGACCTTGATCAAAATCAAAAAACACTGGTGTATGATTTATCACTTTGCTAAGTGAAAACAGCCTCATGCTCCAACAAGTCATCAGGATCATCTGTCTGTGCAGAACACAGAAACCTCACAATAGTCAAATGTAGGCTGTTAGCTCTGGTGAAGCCACCTAAATCAAAATTGGTTTTAATTTAGTTTAATGCATATAGTTTTACACATTATTTTTATAGTTGCTTATTTGTTTTTCATTTTAATACAATTGCATGATTTTATCATTTTAAAAATCTCTATTTACTATGTGATTACGCTGTGGATTAATTTATCAAAATTGATTCACATTTAATAATAATTTAACAACAATTTTATCTCCTACTGCTTAAGAATACTATAGGTTTTAAGAGCAGTCACCTCTTACACCTTTACCTCTGCATGTATTACTGAAGGATTTTAAGAGTATAACTTATTAAATGATATGCAAGCAGTAATAAAAAAGTTTCTTAAAGAAAGAAACTTTACTAATAACCTTGTCCAAAAGTAGTGTAACAACTTCATTCACTCTCTACATGTCTTTTTACTGAGGACACAACTCAGTGACAGTCTTTCCTCTGGCTGTAATGAGAATCTGATCACCATTAATTAAAAACGCTTGGAAAGTACTTCTCTGAACCATAGGTGGTTCCTATCTCATCAAAGTTTAGAAGATGAAAAATTAGCTCCTTAATTTAACCTTGTTACCTTTGATCTCCATAGGGTAAATGTAGAGACACAAATCACTAGAGAGCATTACTCCATTCTAGGAGAGTTGTATATGGGCCGGATTCAGCTGTATATTAAGACATCTAAATTCTGTTGTGAGCAGGTACTGGGTCATTATGGATCATAATAATCTGAAACATCAAAGTCATTTTACAAAGCCTTTATGTGAAAAAGTATCTTCTGAAATTCTGTTTAGAAACACAATTTTATCTCTGCCTTGTAATGAAGATGGAAAATTAAAAACACTGTATTTAAAAAGCTATATAGCTTAATCTGGAAATGGAAGCTTTATTAACCATTAATTATAGCTTCACAATTATTTTATAGTTTTGTAGCTATTGTGTGGCACTGTTCCAAAGGAAAAATTTAAAGTGTTTTGTGCCTTCATTTCTTTCCAATGCAACTCTAGGTCTGGAGTCACTGATTTAATAGTGAGTAGTTTGGAGATAATTAGAATAATTCTGAAATATATATATATATTAATTTCATTAATTAATACATACTTGAGCTCTGAACCCATTCTGAAGTTTTTGAAAATAGAAGAGGTGCACATGAATAGACATATTGTGGTATGAATACTTAAAATGCATCTGTGAGATTAATTCTGGGAGATACATCCATTCCCACTTCCACAGCAAACTGGTGTGATTTAAAGTAAGAACAATTGAACCACTGCTCTGCTTTCCTGTTGCATGGATTTAGTGAAATAAATAAGGCATGCTCTCATCTCAGCAATTTCCAGGAATTATTTTTTGCCATACATTCATAAATGGTTCTGGCTTCTGAAACCATGTAACATATTCCCCGTTAGCTGGAAGTTTGTTCCCTGTATAACATCTCGTTGAAATCCAGCTGATTCTTGTGCCATCAGGTTCTTGTGCCATGAAACTTCTAACCTAAGTAAAAAATAATTTGTGGCGCAATACTTTGGAAGGATCTGCTTTGATATTCATTAGTTGTATATCTGGTCAAAACACTTTCCACATGTTCATTGTTGGAAAAGAAGTTTGCAAAACTATAACCTATGACTCAATGGAATATTAGTAAAATGTTTCAGTTATTCATTGCCATTTAAAAATTTCCATGTGGGTTTGTCAGTACAGCTTTTGAAATGTAACAAATTAATATCCTCACTTTGTCTTAATTTGTGGACAGATGGTGTGAAGAGGGCTGAGTGATGCACAGTGCTGTCCCTCAGCTTGTCAAGACTTATTTACAGCACAGGAGCCATCCTCTGATGGCTGATTATCTGCTTCATTTAGTAGAAGTGAAATTAACCTCTGGTTTCTGTGCTGATGACTCAGCAGGTAGTGCACCACTAATGCAAAAAATAGTACCAGAAAGACATTGGTCTTCTACCCTAACAAGGCCCATTAAAGAGCCAAATTGCTTTATTAGACCCAGGAGATAGAAGCAATCATTTCAGTCCACTAGCTGGAAATAATAAAGTCTGGAAAAAAGAGAGGAAAATGAGTTTTCGTTCCATGCATGACAAGGAAGAAAAAAAAAAAAAAAAAAAAAATTGGTAATAAAAACCAATAATTCAGGGGGTTTTAAAAAAAAAAAAAAAAAAAAAAAAAAAAAAAAAAAACATAATTCTACGATTAAGTTCATTGGAAGCAGATTTGTGTACTAAAATTGAAAAATCATGAAAGATAAAATAAGTTATACATAGTTTCAGTTCCTGTGGCTTTTGCTTCTTGGATTGTGTTACATAGTACAGAGAATTATGCACAGTGTATTTCCAACAAGAGTAATCTTAGTTAAACAGCTTGATGTTAAATATACCTGATGTATGATTCTTTATGCTGGCTAATAATACAACAGCAGTAATAATCCACCTGGAAATGCACATTAAACACTCTCAAAAATGTAACCTCTTTTGAAGGGTTCTTCTAATGATAGCATTTATGAGCTCACAATGAAAAATCGGGGCAGAGGATGACTAACAAAGAGCAATATTAACCATATTTAATTGAATATGTTGAGAAATGCATAAATCTCAAGGG
>NC_048893.1:34184009-34188212 GCF_011077185.1 Oxyura jamaicensis
AAAAAAGAAAAAAAAAAAAGAAAAAAGAAGGAAAAAAAAAAAAAAAAGTAATACAAACTCAGTTAGGAACAAATATCCATTTACATTTATTATTATGGTCACAAACACTGTGCCATCCCACACATCTGTTGATTGCTTGTGGATTGCTTTTTGCTAAACAGCTCTCCTTTGATACAACAGAAAAAAAAGCCAGTATCTGTAAAGAGTACAATTAGAATGAAATTACCTATTTATTAATACAGCAGATTGAAAAAGCACTGAATTTAGGTTTTGATGTATGGTCTGCTTTTAAAACCAGTATGTATCAGCATATGAAAGCAGGTATCTCTATCAATAGGTACACAATGCACAATTTGTAGTACAGGGAGCAGACAGGAAAAGCTAGAAGAGCAATTGAAAGAAGGCATTTCTTCCTTTGGGTTTAGTATGTTTGTTTACAAGTGACTTGAAGTTAGAGTGCAGTATGGTTCAGCATAACAGAACAGAAAGACTACAGAAGTTCTTGTAGACACAGATAAGAAAAGGAAAAAGGAGTTACTGTGAAATGGAATTGCTGACAAAAATAATAGAAAAATGAATGTCATCAGTGGAAGTTGTGGTATGCTATAAAATCCTAAAGGTGAAACAGGAGGTTTTACTAGGGTTAAAAAAAAAAAAAAAAAAAAAAAAAAAAAAAAAAAAAAGTATTGATTACCCCCATGGGTAGTTTTGGGAGCAGGTATCATGCAGGTATCATCTTCAGAAGAGCAAGTGCTGGGGAAAACTGCTATAAACACCAGATGGGAGATTAAACAGAGATTCTAAAGATTTTCTTGAAATATTAACAAAAATATATGGAGCACACTGAGGAACTCCTATTATGGGAAATTGCTGGTGGGTGTTTGTTCAAGAGCTTTGAGTAATTATGCAGATTTCTTTTTAACCCTTCTCAGCCTTTGAAAGCAGAAGTACCTTCATTACTGCAGATTATTTTCCAGAAGAAATGCTAATATTTCCATCATGAATTTGTGTCTCCAAGAAAATTGTCTGTTGTTGCCTCCTGGATATGATTATTCAGTTCCCCCACACAAATGCCCCACAGCATTTCTTTCTCCTCGGAGACTTCTTACCCAACTATGAAAAACTCCAGAAATCTTGCAGTGACTGATCAAAGCTCCAGGCCCAACAGGTAGTATTTGGGTTGAGTCGAAGGTGTACAATGGATTCATAAGAACTTGCTTAGCCACAAATAAGCTTCAGGTATCCATACAGGGACATGAATATTTATGTTGCCTTCAAGAAAACTGTATAAAGAAATAATCACTAGTGAATCTTTTAAGTAACATGCAACTGAATTGCTTTGTACCCCTGGCAAATTGACATTGCTGAAAGACATACCATAGATTCTAGAAACTGATTTTCCCCGACTTAGTATCCAGCTTATTTCTCTCCTTTTGCAACCATGTTCCATACTGTACACGCTATTTTATCCACCCATGCTAACTACCATTTCACGTAATTGAATGTGAACAATGCTGTTGTTCTATCTAAAGACCAGAGACAGTTGCAATGTGATTATAAATCTGAGATCTGGGGTGCAAATGTGAGGCTATGCAGGAGTCAGGAGAGCTCTGGAACTTAAGGAGAATTTGTTTGTTTGTTTGTTTTTCTGGAATAAGACTTTGACGGCCTATTTCTTCATGAAATACAAGAGGAAGTCTATCATATTTTTTGAAGGAAAAACATGGTACATAATTGTTTCATGCATTCCAAACTTCTCCTGGTAACCCAGAATTGCCATATTGCATTTAGTTACTTATTTATGTAAGACCTCTGTTACATATCCTGCTGCCCTTATTTCTACCATGAAATCTTCATTTTGTTAACATCTTTTAGTTTTCCCTCAGAAACACAACCTGAGCTTTTCCAAATGAATAGATAATACCTCCCCCACTGAAACTGTGTATCTGGTGTGCTATGCCGTGCCAACCCCTCTACACTGAGGCATCTCCCTCTTGTCACAGTTCCCAGTTTATAGTTCACCTGCTCCAAAACTTTCTATAGCAGAGTTTCCTGTCTGTTTAACAGTCTCCTCCTTCTTCTCCCTTTCTACCCAAATCAGTCCTCTTTTACCTGCTTTAATATTGTTTCTCAGTCCAGTCCCCTGGTGAATCACTCAACTCTGTTCAAAAAATTCTTTAGCGCTGTCAACAGTCCTGGGGTCATCTTTTCTGATGTCAACGTTTGATAACATTTATTTATTACAACAATGCGTAACACAAGGAACACAGAAACTACTGTTGAATGTGTTGGACTGTAACAAAAATTATTAGCACCATTTTCCAGGTTACAAAGATTCAAGTCACATTCTGAAAGTTACATGTGAATCTCCTGCTCTCAAATGGACTGCAGCCTTTCCAGCTTTGAACTCTACATTCCTTCCAGGTAAGAGAAGGAAAGAAATTAAGTCTCAATAACGATTACACATCAGCTTCTCGCAGGAGCCCCCAGAGGAAAATCTGTCATTTCACTTCAACGTTTACTGTAGCAATATTGACAATGTGTCCCTATGCCACTAGCTCAAAGCACTGGATATGTGCATATCTTCACCAAATGTGTGAACAAGAACGATACTCATTCACTGCCACTTCTTTAAGGACTGTCTTCTGTTCCTGCTAAATCTAATGTCAATTTTGCCAGATATTCAAACTGAATTATACTTTGGCCCCAGCATAACGGAATTTTGTTCCTAACCTTTTCAGTTTCCTAATTATAAAATGGCTTTCTACACATACTTAACCACATAAACATTAAAGAAAAAAAGAAAAATATCCCAACAAAACTGAATTAATTACTTTAATAGAATGTATCACATACATTTGATGCAGTTTGTCTAAGCTAAAGCCAAACCACTGGGGGGGGGGTAAATCCTTTTCCGTACATTTTTTTCTACTGTTCCTAGTGACTTCATTAGTTTTCCAGATTTTTTTTTACTGTTTAGAAATACATCATATCAAAAGATAAATAGAATATGGTCACATCTCCTAGAATCTCTTGCACCAAGAAGCAGAAACTTACTTAAAATAAATATCACACACTGTTTCCCAGAGCAAGCTTAGTTTATTCTAGGTAGCTCAGCCTCTTGAAGATGTAGTGGTCTCTCTGGAATGTTTTTCACGAGAACCCATCTCATTTCTTTTGTGTGTGTATGTGTGTGTTTTGTTGTTGTTGTTGTCTGTTTATTTTCCCCAGATATCTAGGGTAAATACAGAAATAGAATTTCATAACTTCTCAGACCAACAGAGTGATTCATTCTTCATCAAGTTACGTTGAATGCCATGATAAATTAATATAATTCAACCCACTGAGTAGAATTTTCTGTGCAGGATACAATACAAGTCTGAGGACATGGTCCCAGGCCAGAAACACAAATTTTTGCTTCATGTATTTAGCATCATACCAAACTTCAGACTATATGGGCAGTCCATGATTCTACACCTGTACAGCATGCAGCTGAATCTCCCCAAACATTTCTTGATCAAACACTCTTTATTTGTTTATTAGTGTTTTAACATGCACACGTTTCAAAATCTCTTTGCAACATGACCTAAGACAATTTCTGCAATGACACTTTCCAGACCATCTAAAGTAGTAGTTTGGAAATATGGATTGACAAGTTTTTGTCCGCAATTTAATTGAGACCTTGTTTAGCACAGAGTAACTCTCTCAACATTTAGTATTTAACAAAAATGCAATCCTTATTCTTTAATACCTGGCTTCTAACAATTACTATTTCCATAATCTTTTTAGAAGTCATATTACTTAGCAGTTATGCTTTATTTAAGCAAAGCATAGAACTAGACAGCTAGGAACAACATGTAATATCACTTATCAATAGGGAGAAAAAAGCAGCACTGAAATTATTGGGTTTTCTCTTATAGAAAATTAATCACAATCCTTAATTTTAAAATTAATACAATGCTTCTGCAGGTTGGAAGTGCTTTTTCAGAGAACATGGTGTGCAGTACTGTGGGCTCTGAAGCAAAATAAGGTTTTCAGCTGAAGATCAAGACTAACAGAGAATTCACACTTTAAAAATAAGCAAACAAACAACAACAGCAACAGAACAACAAATGTCAAGTTTGAAGATGTAGTACATCCAGATATCTGGGAGGAGCACTGTCCACATTTTGAAGGAGGAGTAAATGGGGAGGGGGGGAGTGG